>NW_006434367.1:245743-264793 GCF_000325575.1 Pteropus alecto
CTTACCCTCTGGTAACCACTAGTCTATTGTCCATGTCCAATGGTCTCTGTTTGTTTGTCCTGTTGGTTTGTTGCTTTTAGGTTTATATCCCACATATAAATGATATCGTGTGATTATCACTTTTCAACTTTTTCTGTCTGGCTTATTTCATTTAACATGATTATCTCGAGGTCCATCTGTGTTGTCCCAAATGTCAATATTTCATCTCTTCTTATTGCTGAGTAATATTACATTGTATATATGTACCACAGCTTCTTTATCCATTCATTTATTTATCGTAAGACACTTTGGTTGCTTCCATGTCCTGGCCACCATGGTTAATGCTGCTATGAACATCAGTGTACAAATACCTTTTCAGATATGAGTTTTCAAGTCTTTGAGGTTTTTAATAAAAACAGTTATTCATATTTTTATTTCCCAAGGCTACCTTGAGATAATTCTCCTCCTCTCAAACGTGTACATGTACACACATACACATATATGCACACACACAAAGCCTTAAAGGGATAGAAATGGTAAAAGGATACAGGGGCATGCTGAGAGTAAGGCCTTGAAAAAGACTGAGAAGAGGAGAGCTTCCTTCAGTGCACCCAGAGCAGAAATGCAGAAGGGATTGTGACAAGCTGTGCTCGCTCATTTGTGTATTTATCAAAAATGTCCATTGAATACTTAGTACCAAGCCTTGCTGCAAGCCCCAGTCAAATTGTCTACTGTGAGCTTCCAGGAGCAGTAGGGGAATAAAGTAGACTGCTCTAGAACAATCTTGACCTTTCAGTGCATCCTGCATCTCTTGTGGCAGAGGGAGAGTTTCACTCTAGTAGCAACTTCCTTTTTATTGCCTCAGAGAAACTTAAGATAATTCAATGTAAAACATTTTAAGCCATTTTATTCTTTACCTTGTTAATTTTTCCAGGTATGTTTACCATCTGAAATCGTAATGTTTAATTCACCTTTAATGAGATCTTTCTGCTTGGTGTAAGCAACATTCATCTTCCATTGATTGTACAACTATGGCTATGGCCAGGTTCTCTGCTAAGTGCTGGGCGTACAGAGATGGTAAAGACAGTTCTTATCCTAAAGAACTCAAAATCCATTTACAAGAGAAGACAGTGTGTTTTAATGTGAGCAATACTATCAGGAAAAATAAAGACAAATTGTATAGAAAAACAGGTGGGAAACTCTCTCATGCTTCTTTGGGAGAGGGAAGGCAGTTTGGGATAGTCTGCATAGAGATAGGAATGTGTATGCTGAACGTGAAAAGGTGATGAAGAAAATGGGAAAGGGACACCACACGAAAATTGTATATTATGATGAAAAGAAAGAAAAGAATGAGACTGCCTCATACCCCAAAATACGGGGACCTCTTATACTTGATTCTAGACAGAATTCAAAGCGGGCCATGTGCTGGGTTCAGATGAGTCTTTGTTTATCATTAATGAGTACTGCCACATGAATAGCCAAACTTTAGAGTTATAACTGCTTCTATTCAGTAAGATCAAGAAAACTGATTATTAGCTGGTAACGGTGATATGGTGCTAGCAAAGGTTGTTGGGACAGTCCAGGATCAGTAAGTGAATTAGAAATTCATCTATCTTGGAGTTTCTCCTTGCTTTCCTCTCTTTCTCCTCTCTTTCTTTCAACAGTGTACTGATTAATAATATCCACAGTCTTATTATGATGCTACTTTATTTTATTTAGCACAAAATGGCCTTAGAGTTGGAAGCAAGTACTCCCCAGCATCTTCCACCACATAGTGCCTAAACTAAACTCTCAAATACTTGGGGGGTGGGTGAGACAAGTACCCAGTCAGTGTCTGCTGGACTGGAATCCTGCTGCTTCCACTTATGCTCAGCCTCCAGAGCCTGTTTGGAAAAAAGGAGAGAACATAGGCCTTAGAGGAAGGCAGACTTAGCAGCTGGATAATCTTAAGTAAGTTACCTAACCTCTATGAATCTCAGTTTTCTTATCTGTGAAATTGGTGGGGGAGCAGGGAATAGGAGTATTATCTTTTATATTTAATTGGAGCATTAAACAGAATGCCTTTCACTGTGAACCTTCTCTGACCTTTAACATAGACACCACTGTAAGAGAAGCCATGGTAAAACCAAATTGCTTTTAAAGTGAAGAATTTTAAGGACGTGCTGATGTACCAGGGAGTTTGGTTTTCTAGCTGTTAGGGTATTAATTAAAATTGCTAAACACACATTTGGTTCCTACACAGTAGACAATGAATTACCGACATTGCTTGTAGGTAAAGTCAATCCTTTTCTGCATCATGTATACCATGTAGCAGCCATGACTCATTAGCAAGTCACCATAACCTTACCTGTTCTCTTTCTCAGGTGTGTATGTCTTGTCTCCTCAGCTAGATTTTGATGAGCAGTATGGTGTTTCCTATCTTTTTTATTCCCAACTACACATAACCTGGATCCTAGAAGATGTTCACAAAGGCCAGTACTTTATTCGATTACTTGAATTAAAGCCAAAAGATCCTAAAACTTTCCTTCTCCCTAACCCTCCCATACATATATTCTCATCATATTCCTTGGATAACAAATGCTTCATTAACAGCCCCTCATCCTCTGGGACTGAGACTCACTGTGGAGTACAAAAAAGCAGTGACACTAGCTCCTCAACACTCCAGAGCAGAGTCCAGAGACTAAAAGCTGCCTGTCATGCTCATGGTGGTCATGCGGTCCAGTTAGGTTGGAGTCAGTCCACTCCCTAGCAGGAGTTAGGTGAGTCAAAGAAAGCTTTGAGTCACCAATCTAAAGATATGAAATAAGTTTAAAATTCTTCATCTGGAATAGGAAAGCAGTTGTTTAATGTTGTTTTATTTAATGGCATTTGTTCAGCTCACTGAACCAGTTAAAAACTATTCCATGCTTTCGCAAAAGAGTGGAAATTGGAAACTATTCCAGGAGTGGAAATATAAACGGAACTGTGCAGTAAAGAATCTGGTATTGATTTTTTTAAGTAAGTTACGACAAGGGTTCGATGGAGGTTTTTATTCCAAAAAAAATCTCCAGGAAAGATTAAATGCCACCAAGTTTGCTCCCTAACACACATCTGCTCCAGGCCCTCAGCTTCTATTATACGCATGTATACTTCGTTCCCAATATTATGGAAGGTCTCCTTTGCCTAATCTGGAGAACAATTGAACATTTATACGCAAAAAAAAAAAAAGGATCTAGATGTAGATCTCATATCTTACACACACACGTGTGCACACACACACACACACACAAAACTCCAAGTGGATCATAGACCTAAATGTAAATATAAGACCACACAACTTCTAGAAGAAAACACAGATGAAAATATACATTACAGATGAAAATCTAATGACATTAGATTTGGTAATGAATTTTTAGATATAACACCAAAAGTATCATCCATGAAAGGAAAAATAAATAAAGTGACTATTAAAAATTTTTTTGACTTTATTAAAATTTAAAACATCTACTCTATGATAGACATTGTTAAAATAATAAAAAGACAAACCACAGACTAGGAAAAAATAATTTCAAATACATATTGGAAAAATGACTTTTTTCTCAAAATATTCAAAGAATTATTAAACTCAACAAAAAGAAAGAAACAACACAATTTAAAAATAAACAAAAAATCTAAATAGACATCTCACCAAAGCAGACCTACAGATGTTAAATAAACACATGAAATGATACTCATCATAATTCATCATTAGGAAAATGAAAATTAAACCAACAGTGAGATACCACTATGCACTTATTAGAATGGCTGACATCCAAAATGTTGACAACACCAAATGCTGTGAGGATGTGGAGCAACAGGAACTCTAATTCCTTGTTGGTGGCAATACAAAATGGTATAGCCACTTTGAAGGTCATGTGGCAGTTTCTTACAAAACTAAGCAGACTCTTACCATATGATCAAACAATTATGTTCCTTGGTATTTATCCAAATGAGTTGGAAATGTATGTCCACACAAAAACCTGCATGTGATTTTTATAGCAGCTTGATTCACAATTACCAAAACTTGGAAGCAAGCAAAATGTCCTTCTACTATCCTTTAGCTCTCAAGCCTAAAAAAGATGTGGGTGAAACTTAAATTTATATTACTAAGTGACACAAGCCAGTCTAAAAGGTCATGTACTATATGATTTCCATTATATGATGTTCTGGGAAAGACAAGCTGTAAGACAGTAAACAGATAAGCTATTTTCAGTGGCTTGAAGAGGGATTGAGGGTTGAATAGATGAAATACAGGGGAATTTGTAGAGTGGTAAACCATTCTGTATACTATAATAGTGAATATATCACACCCTGCATTTGTCAAAATCTATAGAAATTTACAGCATAAAGAGTGAGTCTTATGTGTGCAAATTTTAAAAAATCATTTAGGAGGTCCAGGGATTTCAGATCGAAATACAACAATAGAATCTGATTGTATTATAAATAAACAAAATAACTTCAATGAATGGGGTAAAGAGAAAGGTGATGACCTAAATAACTTTGAAAATGAGTGGAGACTATAAAACAAAGGCAAAAGCTCTGTTCTCTAGATCAGGGGTCCTCAGTCCCCAGGCTGCAGGCCAATACTGGTTCATGACTTGTTAGGAACGAGGTCACACAGCAGGAGGTGAGTGGCAGGCAAGCAAGTGGAGTTTCATCTATATTCACAGCTGCTTCCCAGCACTAGCTTCACCGCCTCAGCTCCAACTCAGATCAGCAGGCATTAGGTTTTCATGGGAGTACCAATCCCTGGTGCCAAAAAGGTTGGGGGACCACTGCAGATGATAAAGTTCACCACAGTGATATGGGTTAACAATTTGGAAACCACTATAAATGTATACTAGAATCAAGCAGTTAAGTAATACATGGCAAAAGTTGGTGCAGAAGGTTATAGATAAGCAAGGAGAGAAGGCTCGAAGAATGTGATCATGGAATGGAGTTGCAGACATCAGCATGAGTTCATGATTAGCTTAATATAGGTACAGATAGATAAATATTTATAGATATGTACATACACATTGCTTAGTTCACACTATTTTACACTACTTATAGTTTACACATATTTCTTTGCTCTGAAATCTTAACTGAAAAGGCCTAGAAGCAATGGCATCCCAGTAGCAACTTGAATATTTAGCACTTAGATCTTGGTTTCTAATCCCGTTCTTCAATAAAAGGAATCAAGTATCCCTGGAATAATGGCTATGGTACAAAATAACAAGATGAGCCTGGAACATCTTTTAATGCCAGAAAGTAAATAATTGTTCCCCAAAATCACTACCATGAAAGTACGTCTAAAGGACACAGATGCCAACTGAAAGAACTCCGAATGGCCAAATAAATAAAATTATATTGAATCATAACCTAAAATATAAAATAAATATCCATGTATCCATACTGATACAAACAAATGACTGAATAAATAAACAGAACCAATAGGCAAATCTCCTAGGCAGAATTCCAAATAATTTACATAGGTAGATACTCCACTCTCAGGAGGTGGGGCACAGTGACTTCCTTTGAAAGAATACATTATGAAGGTGAGTGGGTAGAGACTTCACAACAGAGTAACTTGATAGACACTTTCTCAGCCAAATGGTGGTGGTCAACACCAATGGTAGTATGTTGTGTTGATGGTAAGTTCCTTGATATGATGTAATGAGAATGTTACTTTGCTCCTTGTGGTTTTTCTCCCCCCAAATCCATAATCCCAGTCTGATCATGACAAAATTACCAAATAGCAATTGTAGAACATTCTACAAAATACTTGACCAGCAATCCTTAAAACTGTCAAGATCATTAAAAACAAGAAAAGTCTGAGAAACTGCCACAGCCAAGAGGATCATAAGGAGACATGCTAAATGTAATAACAGCTAATTGCCACTGTGGGATCTTGGAACAGAAAATGTACATTAGATAAAACTAAGGAAATATGAATAAAGTATGAACTTTAGCTAATAATAATGTGTCAATACTGACCATCAATTGTGGTTAATGTACTATATTAATGTGAAACGCTAATATGGGAAACTGGGTGTACTTTGTATGGGAACTCTCTGCTAGCTTTGTAACTTTCCCATGAATCTAAAACTGTTCTAAAATAAAAATATATATATTTTAAAAAATAGTTCGTAGCTCCACCACCCAATTAATATTTGAGATATTCTTCTAGGGATTTTTCTATGCCTTTTAATGAATATATATATAAACTTCTGCACCATCGAACCATGATTTTAATTATAAAATAGTGTTCTATCTTTTTTAATTATAAAATAGTGTTCTATATTTATGTTGTTATCAGTTTTTCACTATTATAATTAACAATTCAGTGAACATTATTGTATATACATCTTTGTACATATTATTGATTATTTGTTTACGGCTCCTGAGTTACAGATCTTTCAGATTTTTAAGTCCAAAGGCAGACAGTGTGATGGTGGAACTATATGTGTCACCTTCTATTGGGTTAGAATGTGTGAGTAGGATGCTTATTCTAGATTTTTACTGACAACGCATTTTCCAATTAATGAGTTTGAAGAAATACTTATATCTATATTTGACAAATATGATACTTGGATTTTGAACAATTTGTATTTATTGTAATTTAGATAGATCAACTGTGATTATAATCCTTCACAGCACCTTAGTTTATTTATAACTATTTTTTATCTTCTATTCTTATTTTTACTATATATTAGTATCAGGTAGACAATATAATGGTAAGACATTTATATAATTTATGAAGTGATCCCCTGATTACTCTAGCACAACCATTACAATAATATTGACTATATTCCCTGTGCTGTACTCTACTTTCCCATGACTATTTTGTAACTACTAATTTGAACTTTTTCATCTCTTCATCTTTTTTACCCTCTCTCCTCTTTTCTCTCCTCTGGTAATCAGCAATTTGTTTTCTGTATCTGTGAGTCTGTTTTCATTTACACTGTTTCTTTTGTTCCTTAGATTCTGCATATAAGTGAAATCATATGGTATTTCTCTTTCTCTGTCTGACTTATTTCACTCAGCATAATACCCTCTAGGTCGATCCATGTCGTTGCAAATGATAAGATTTCATTTTTTTTATGGCTGAGTAATATTCCATTGTATATATGTACCACAGCTTCTTTATCCAATCATCTATGATGGCACCTAGATTGCTTCCATATCTTGGCTATTATGAATAGTGTTGCTGTGAACGTAGGAGTGCATGCAATTTACAAACTAGTATTTTGGTTTTCTTTAAATAAATACCCAGAAGTGCAATTACTGAGCAAAAGGTAGTTTTGTTTTTAATTTTTTGAGGAACCTCCAGACAATTTTCCATAGTGGCTGAATCAACTTGCAATTCCACCAACAGTGTATGAGGGTTCCATTTTCTCCACATCCTTGCCAACACTTATTTTTTGATTTATTGATGATAGATAACCTGACAGGTGTGTGATGATATCTCATGGAGGTTTTAATTTGCACTCCTCTGACGATTAGTGATGTTGAGCATCTTTTCATATGCCTATTGGCTGCTTGTATGTCCTCTTTGGAAAAATACTTATTCAGATCTTCTGCTCATCTTTTAATTAGATTGTTTTGTTGTTGTTGTTGTTGAGTTTTGAATATTAATCTCTTATCAGATGTATCATAGGTAAATATCCTCTCCCATTCAGTAAGTAGTCTTTTCACTGATAATAGTATCCTTGCTGTGCAAAAACTTTGCGTTTTGATGTAGTCCTAATTGTTTATTTTTCCTTTTGTTTCCTTTGCCCAAAAAGATATATCAGAAAAAAAGTATTACTAAAAGCAATATCAGAGAGTTTACTGCCTATTTTTTTCTTCTAGGAGTTTTATGGTTTCAGGTTTTACATATAAGTCTTTAATTCTTTTCGATTTTATTCTTGTATATGGTGTAAGAAGGTGGTAGAGTTTTCCCAACGCCATTTATTGAAGAGACTGTCTTTACCCCATTGTATATTCTTGCCTCCTTTGTCATAGATTAAATGAGCATATAGATGGACTTATTTCTTGGCTCTCTTTTCTGTTCCATTGATCTATGCATTTGTTTGTTTGTCAGTACCATGCTGTTTCAATTGCTATAGCCTTGTACTTCATCATGACATCATGTAGTGTAATACCTCCAATTTTGTTCTTTTTTCTCAAAATTCCCATGGTTATTCAAAGTCTTTCATGGTTTCATATAAATTTTTGGATTATTTGTTCTAGTTCTCTGAAAAATATCATTGGTATTTTGATAGGGATTCCATTGAATCTATAGATATTTGGAGTATTACGGATATTTAACATTAATTTCTCCTTTCCATGAGCGTGATTTATGCTTCCATTTATTTGTATCTTCTTTAATTTCTTTCTTTAGTGTCATAGTTTTCTGAGTACAGGTTTTTTACCTCCTCCGTTAAATTTATTCCTAGATATTTTATTTTATTTTTAGATGCAGTTGTAAATGGGATTGTTTTCTTAATTTCTCTTTCTGATAGTTCATTATTGGTGTATAAAAATGCAACAGATTTCTGAATTAATTTTGTATCCTGATAATTCATTTATCAATTCTAACAGTTTTGGGGTGGAATCTTTGGGGTTCTCTATATAGTATCTTGTCACCTGCAAATAATGACAGCTTTGCTTTCCCTTTCCTTTTATTTCTCTTTTTTGCCTTATTGCAGTAGCTAGGACTTCTACTTCTATGTTTAATAAACCAGTAAAAGTGGATATCCTTGTCTTGTTCTTGATCTTAAAGAAAACAATTTTAGCTTTTCTTTATGGAGTATGATGTTAGCTATAGATTTGTCATATATGGTGTTTATTATGTTGAGGTATGTCCCCTCTATTCCCACTTTGCTGAGAGATTTTATTATAAATAAATGCTGGATTTCGTCAAACACTTTTTCTGCATCTATTGATATGACTATATGATTTTTATCTTTCAATTTGTTAATGCGGTGTATCACATGAATTGATTTGCAGATATAGTACCAACCTTGCATCTCAGGAATAAATCCAAGTTAATCATGATGTATGATCATTTTAATGCATTCTTCAATGTGATTTGCATATATTTTGTGGAAGATTTTTGCATCATTGTTCATCAGGGATATCGGCCTGCAGTTTTCTTTTTTTGTACTGTCTTTGTCCGATCAGCATAATGGTGGCTTTGTAAAAAGAGTTAGGGAGTCTTCCCTTCTCTTGAATTTTTTGGAATAGTAGTAAAATACATGTTAATTCTTATTAGAAAATTCACCTGTGAAGGCATCTAGTCCAGAACTTTTGTTTTGGGGGAGTGTTTTTAAATTACTGATTCAATTTCTAGTGGTAATCGGTCAGTTTAGATTTCTGATTCTTTTTAACTCAGTCTTGGGAGATTGTATCTTTCTAGAAAGGAATTAAGTTCTTCCAAATGGTCCACAATTGCTCTGTAGAGTCAATTGTCACTTCTTTTTCATTTCTTTTTTCCTTGGTGAATATGGTTAAAGATTTATCACTTTTGTTTATCTTTTTAAAGAAAAAGATCTTGGTTTCATTGATCTTTCGTATTGCTTATTTAGACTTATTTCATTTATTTCTGCTCTAATCTTTATTATTTCCTTCCTTCTACTATTTTGTGCTTTGTTTGCTATTCTTTTTCCAGTTCTTTCAAGTGAAAGGTTGGATTATTTATTTGAGCTTTTTCTTCTTTCTTGAGATAGGACTGTATTGCAACCAATTTCCCTCTCAGGACTGCTTTTGCTGTGTCCCATAGATTTTGAGTTGTGTTTTCATTTTCATTTGTCTCTACATATCTTTTGATTTCTTCTCTAATCTCATTGTTAACCCATTTATTGTTTAGTAACATGTTGTTTATCCTCCATGTGTTTGTGTATTTTGCAGGAATTTTTTTTGTAGTTGATTTTTAGTTTTATACCATTGTGGTTGGAGAAGGTTGATATGATTTCAATCTTCTTAAATTTCTTGAGATTTATTTCATGGCCTAAAGTGGTCTATCTTGAAAAATGGTCCATGTGCACTTGAGAAGAATGTTTTGCGCTGAAACACTCTGAAAATATCAATTAATTTTATCTTGTCTAGTGTATCATTTAAGGCCACTGTTTCCTTGTTGATTTTCTATCTGGAAGTTCTGTCCATAGGTGTCAATGGGGTTTAAAGTCCCCTACTATGAGTGTATTACTGCCAATCTCTCACTTTATGTTGGTCAATATTTGCTTTATATATGTCGGTGCTCCTGTTTTGGGTGTGTATATATTTATTAAGGTTATGTCCTCCTGTTGGACTGATCCCTTTATCATTAAATGATGCCCTTCTTTGTCTCTCATTATAGCCTTTGTTTTAAAGTCTCTATTGTTTGATATATATTGTTACCCAGCATTTTTTTAAATTTTCATTTGTATAAAATATCTTTTTTCCATCCCTTAACTTTTAGTCTGTGTGTGTCTTTCAATCTGAAGTGGGTCTCTTATAGACAGCATGTATATGGATCTTGTTTTCTTATCCATTCAGCTATCCTATGTCTTTTGATTGGAGCATTTAATCCATATATAATAAAGTGGTTATTGATAGGTACATAGTTATTGCCATTTTATTATTCACATTTATGTCCCTCCACACTTCTTTTTTTTACATAATTCCCCTTAACATTTCTTGTAATAGCAACTTGGTGGTGGTGAATTCCTTTTGCTTTTTACTGTTTGGGAAGCTCTTTATCTCACTTTCAGTTTTAATTGATAGCCTTGCTGGGTAGAGTAGTCTTGGTTGTAGGTCCTTGTTTTTCATCACTTTGAATATCTCATGACAATCGCTCCTGGCCTGCAAAATTTCTGTTGAAAAATTAGCTGACATTTTTATGTGAGTACATTGTAAGCAACGAGCTGCTTTCTCTTGTTGCTTTTAGAATTTTCTCTTTGTCTTTAAACTTTGCCATTTTAACTATGATTGTTTTTGTTTGGGTTTGTTTGGTTTCTTCTTGCTTAGGACTCTCTGCACTTCCTGGATTTGTATGTCTATTTTTTTCAATAAGTTAAGGAAATTGTTCACTATTATTTTTTTCAAATAGGTTCTTATTCTCTTGGCCTCTCTCTTCTTTTTCTGGTACCCCTATGATGCAAATATTGGTACTTTCGATGTTTTCCTAGAGGTCTCTTAAACTTTCTTCATTTTTAAAATTCTTTTTTCTTTTTGCTATTCTGATTGGGTGTTTTCTGCTACATTTTCTTCCAAATTACTAATTTGATCTGCTTCATCTAATCTACTATTGATTTTTAATGTATTTTTATTTATTTTATTATTAATTTCTCATTGGTTCTTTTTTATGTCTTTTTTATGTTTACTATGTCTCTGTTGAAGTCCTCACTGATGTCATCTATTATTCTCCTAAGTTCATTGAACATCCTTATTACCAGTGTTTTGAACTCTCTTTGGTAGGTTGCTTGCCTCCATTTCATTTTGTTCTTTTTCTGGAGTTTTCTCCTGTTGTTTTATTTGTGACATGTTTCTTTGTTTTCTCATTTTAGTTGTTTCTGTTTTTTTTCTATGTATTAGGTAGATTTGTTACATCTCCCAGTCTTGGGCAGGTGGCCTTATGTAGTCGGTGCCCAGTGTGTCCAGTGGCACAGTCTCCACAATCACTTGCACTAGGAGCTCCATGAGTGTCCCTTGTGTGAATTGTGTGTGGTCTCCTGTTGTCATTAAGCCTTAGTTGCTGTTAGTATGTTAGTGGATGGAATTGACTCTCAGTGCTGACTGGTTTTGAGGATTGACCCTTCTCGGTGTATGAGCCGCTTCGTGGGGCTGACCCTACTGAGTGGAATTCACCCCAGTGAGATTGTGTACCTGTTGAGACCACCCTTTGGCTGTGTCACTTGTATGCCTAATCAGGTGGTGATTTGTTTCATCTGATGCCAGCCTCTTGGTGTATTCATTCTGTGGCCCCTTGAGAGGGGCTCCTGTTCGAACCAATGTCAGCCACTGCCTGTAACTTGCCCAAGGCTGCCTGGTAGGCAGTACAAAGAGATCCATGTGTGGTTGTTGCCCGTGCTGGTCCTGAAGGCACGTGGGAGAGACCATTTTGGGAACTCAAGCCAGCTGCCACCAGTACCAGACCAGGCCTGGGGCAGCTTAGCAAAAAGTCTAGGGCACTCCAGGAATAAAGAATGGTAATAACTACATTCCTATCAACAAGTACCTCAAATGGAAAAGAATTAAGTGCTCCAATCAAAAGATAGAGTGGCCGAATGGATAAGAAAACAAGACCCCTACATATGCTGCCTACAAGAGACTTGCTTCAGATTAAAAGTCACACACAGATTAAAAGGATGAGGATGGAAAAAGAAATTGCCTTGATGGACCTAGAGGGTATTGCACTGAATGAAGAAAGTCAGATAAAGACAAATACCTCATCAGCCACATACACGTGGAATCTAAAGAACAAAATAACAACAACAAAAATTAAAACAAACTCATAGATACAGAGAATATTTTGAGGGATACTAGATGGGAGCAAGGGTTGGGGGGATGGTGAAAAGGGGCAAAGAGATTAAGAAGTGCAAATGGATAGTTACAAAATAGTTATAGAGATATACAGTGTAGCATAAGGAAAATAGTCAACAAAGTTGTAATAAATATTTAAGGGGGAAGAGGGATACTTCATTTAGTGAAGTATCCTTCATGAAGTAGGGCGACTACTTCATGAGTTATATAGATCTCTAATCACTCTGTCATACAACTGAAATTGATATATTACTGCATGTCAACTGTAATTGAAAAAAAATACTCATTGAATTGTACCATGTAAATATGAACAACTAATTGTCTATTATACTTCAATAAAGCTGGGAAAAAAGGGTAGTTATGTGTTTTCCTATTTCTACATATGCCTTTAATTTCTTTTACTTCTTTTCTCATTCTAGTCTATCCATGAGAAGAATACGAGAGGGAGAGGGGAGAGGACAAAAAATAATCTATATTTTTATCTCTGGGCTCAAAATTCCACTAGAGATATTTGTCACAAAGCAATTAAGATTGAGAGTTTGGTAAATTGTTTTATTTAAATTATTACACCATTATATTTCATTAAGGCAACAGAAATTTCTTAGAGATAGCATGGCTTGTTTTTACCTTGTTGTCAATTTTGCAGCTGATATTTGTATATATTCTTTCTTAGGTGATAGTGTGGCTTTTACCTCAGATCTCCTGCAAGTACTACAAAGAAGAAAAAATTCTGAATAATTAGTCAAGATTTCTTTCAAGTCCAAGTAATATTCTTGACTTTACCACAAGCAGGGGAAATGAAGCACATAATCAGTCTATATGAAAACATAAATGATACAGCAAGAAATAATTCAGACTGTCCTCATGTGGTTTTGCCAGAGGAGATATTTTTTACAATATCCATCATCGGAGTTTTGGAGAATCTGATTGTCCTTCTGGCTGTGATAAAGAATAAGAATCTCCAGGCACCCATGTACTTTTTCATTTGCAGCTTAGCCATTTCCGATATGTTGGGCAGCCTGTATAAGATCTTGGAAAATACCCTGATCATGTTCGGAAACATGGGTTATCTCAAGCCTCGTGGCAATTTTGAAACCACAGCTGATGATATCATTGACTCCCTGTTCATCCTCTCTCTACTTGGCTCCATTTTCAGTCTGTCTGTGATTGCTGCTGACCGCTACATCACAATCTTCCATGCTCTGCAGTATCACAGCATTGTGACTATGCGTCGCACTATTGTCATCCTGACAGTCATCTGGACATGCTGTATATGCAGTGGCATCACCATGGTGCTCTTCTCCCATCACATCCCCACAGTAATTACCTTCACATCGCTGTTCCCTCTGATGTTGGTCTTCATCCTGTGCCTCTACGTTCACATGCTCTTGCTGGCTCATTCCCATGCCAGAAAGATCTCAACACTTCCCAGAGCCAATATGAAAGGGGTCATCACGTTGACCATCCTTCTTGGGGTTTTCATCTTCTGCTGGGCTCCCTTTGTCCTTCATGTCCTCTTAATGACATTCTGCCCAAATAATCCTTATTGTGCTTGCTACATGTCTCTCTTCCAGGTAAATGGCATGTTGATCATGTGCAATGCAGTCATTGACCCTTTTATATATGCCTTCCGGAGCCCAGAGCTTAGGGAAGCATTCAAAAAGATGATCTTCTGCTGCAGGTTCCAGTAGAATTATTGGTCCCTGATTTTAGGAGTCATGGTGATAATATTGTCAAGTGATAAAATAACATGACATACCAACAAATACTAATGTTCTCAACTGTTTTTTCCTTCCCCAGTGTGTATGAGAATTATTCCACTTATTAGTATTTGTAATAGTTTGGTTCTATGTGAACAGTCTTGCCATAGTACAGCTTTTACAACCAGAGAGATAAAATAATGAACTATAAAGAAGGACAGAGTACAAAGCACACATAGCAATACAATTTGAGAGCTTTGGACTAAGGCAAAAACTTGTTCTTTCCTGGCTGGAGGCCACTATAATTGATTTCTAAAAGTTAAAGTACCAAGATAAGTACTCAGGCCAGAAACTACAGGGCCTTTAAACCAAAGATGCCAATAAATTGCTGCAGCTGAATTTGCCCATCCCACACTACCACATATAGAATCCCTTTCCTCCCTCCTACCTGCCTGCTTTACTGTTTGTCATCTCAAATCTTTTTGGAAGCAAGAAAGGTAAAAATTATAAATGTCAAAGAATATGCTTTGAGTTTTCATGAATGAAGGAAACTTCTCTATTAGTCTTCTTTGCTCATTCAGTATCCCACTATCTTTTAAATCCTTATTAAAACTTTTCATGTTTTAAAAGCATAAATTTCAAAGGAAGAAATAAAAACTAATCCATTTATTTCCTATGTGGGAATAAAGGCCAGAGGAAAATCGTAATTATCTGAAGAATGTATAATCAATCTTTGTGTTTGTCCCAGTGTAGTAGTACAGGAAAAGAGACCCAAATATGTATTTTGTGAAGTATTGAGTGAGAGAGAGAGAAAGGAAGACAGACAGAGACAGACAGAGACAGAGAGACAGAGACAGACAGAGACAGAGAGAGAGACAGACAGACAGAGACAGAGAGAGAAAAGAGAGAGAGAGAGAGAGGCAGAAAGACAGAGAGAGAGTTAGTTAATCATGCCTTTGGACTATGGGAAAAACCAAGACCAAAACAACACTTCAAGACAGTGCTATTATTGAGACCCAAGCCAGAGACTCTTCCATGGACGAATCTGAGAGGCAGACCTAATTAGTAGAAAATTTCATTCTACCATCAGCCACAGGACAGATGCCAGATATTGAAAAGTGTCATCACCAATGAGAATAAAACATAATTTGTAAGTTCATCCATTTAAAAAAAATTATTAAATTTATTGGGAATGACACTGATTAATAAAATTATATAGATTTCAAGTATACAATTCAAAAATAAATAATATGTATATTGCATTGTATGTTTACCACTCAAAGTTAAATTTCCTTCCATCAACATATATTTGACCCTACTTACCTTTATCTGCCTCCCCCTACCTGTGTGTTATGAGTGTTTGTTTGTCTTGTCCATTTGTTGCTTTCAATTTTTTTATCCCACATGTGAGTGAAATCATATGGTTCTCAACTTTTTTTTCTGACTTTTTTGTTTAGCATGATAATCTCAAAGAGGTGGTACATAAATACAGTGGAATATTACCCAGACATAAGAAAAGATGAAATACTGGCATTTGCAATAACATGGATGGATCTTGAGATTATCATGCTAAGCAAAATTCATCTGTTTTTAATAGCTAAAAATAAAGCTTAAAGAAGAAGTGACTTCTGATGGCAAGTTCTTGCTAAATTGAAAAGTAACCTAAAGGGATGAGTGATGAGAGAAAGAGAGGAAAGAAGCCAGGTCCTCAGATGCACAGAGCATGGTTGCTCAGGATCCACTGGGAGTGACAGCATCTTTTGGAAGAGGCAACATTTTGACCTTGGAAGAGTTTTCTGAGCTGCTGAGAGCAGAAGCCAACCACACATAGGACTGCTGGTCTGGTGATGGGTTTGATATTAGATGTGGGGAGGGACTGGATCTTAAGAGACAGAGCAGAAAGCATGGGATTAAAGAGAAGATAGCTGTGGGCTTTTTTTTCCAGATGGCCTCTGTCACAAATTGAATATGAAATCCAAAGTGTGTCTTCTTGACCTCTGTTCTATAGAAATCCTTTGGTCCTTCTCCCTCATCAAAAGGGCTACAGTACTCTAATGTATATTAGCATAGATTTATTAATACATAAAATATTACATTTAAATTTATTTCTCATAAAATCTAAAGCGCATTCCTATAAATGATTTTTTAAAATGTTAGTTCTACCATTAAAAGAATAATGTATAGCACATTTTTCTGTGATTATTCTGAGTATTCTCAATAAAATATAATCTTTCTTTGATATTGGGCAATTTAGTCCATGTCATAAATGGTTACAAATGGCTGTGCTTATTGAATTCTGCTTTTGTTAATAACTTTGCTACCACTCTCAAGCTTTCAGCTGTCACTATTGCCAGAGGGAATCACCCACCTCTGACTGCCTTCAATTTGTTTTGTTTAATATAAGAAACAATCATAAGGCTACTCTAATAGTTTATAAAGCAAAAACATAGGCTGGGTGCTAACTCAGAGACATTTTCGATTCTAGGTTCTCAGCTATATTCAAATCAGATCAGGGTCTTTAGTACTCAGAATTACTGAAAAAACTATGGTTACCTACCCCTACCTTCATAGGTAATTCAAACAAAAACAGTATTGAACTGCATTCGAGTAAGGAAGATCAATAAAGCTCAGATTTTTTCCATGATGACTACTTCAATCCTTTTATCAAAATATCAAATTCTAAAACTGCTTTGGTAATGCCATATGCATGTGTTCAGTTTTGTTGATCATTTAGCCATGGATCAGACAGCTGAGAACGCTAGAAAAAGAATGAAGTACTATAGGTTACTTGATGTCCTCTTTAATTCAGAAGTGCACTACTTCTGAGCCATCTCTAATAAAAAGGGAAGAAAATTTCCTATTTTTCTCTATCATTTTCCCATTGCTATAGTCCAAGTGTTTGTTTTCCCTCAAAATTCACGCAGTTTGAAATCTTGCTCCCCCAAAATGGTAGTGTTAGTAGGTGGGGCTGTTGGGAGGTACTTAGATCACCAAGGTGAAGCCCTCATGAATGAGATTAGTATAAAAGAGGCTCCAGAGAGAT
The DNA here is from genome assembly GCF_000325575.1 of Pteropus alecto. Classification (NCBI taxonomy): domain Eukaryota; kingdom Metazoa; phylum Chordata; class Mammalia; order Chiroptera; family Pteropodidae; genus Pteropus; species Pteropus alecto. The sequence goes on from NW_006434367.1 coordinate 262,970, forward strand.
CCCTCACCCCTTCTGCCAAGTGAGAAAACAGTGAGAGATGGTGCCAGCTATGAAGCAGGAGGAGGGCCCTTACCCCACCATGCTGGCACCCTGCCTTCCAGACTCCAGAACTGTGAGAAATAAATTTCTAATATTCATAAGCCACACCGTCTATGGTATTATTGCAGTCTGAACACACTAAGACACCCATCAATTCAAGGACAGACATAAATAATTCAGTAAACATTCCACTCCTTCAACCACATATTTACTGGGCTGAGGTAGGAAAGGGGCCAAGAGAGTAGTCAAGGAGCACCCCTAGACTCTCTAGTTAAGACCTCTGGGAAACTTGAGCAAATCAATAATAAATCTTGAGAAACTGTCAGAGTTAATGTTTCCTGGACAGTGGAGACATCTAATAACAATGCCAATTATATGATAATAGTGCCTATTTATTACTGAACAGTTACTTCAAGCCAGCTATTATTCTGAGCTTTGTGTGCATTAATCCTCACAACAGTCCTAAGAATGGGTACTATTACTGTCTTCATTTTTTTTTCAGATGAATAAGCTGAAGTTCTGAGATATTAAATAACTTCTGTGGCAGCAGATTCTAAAGTAGATCTAATGATTCCTGCCTCATGGTGTTTCATATCTTTGTATAACACCTGCCCTTTGAGTGTGGGTAGACTGTGACTTGCTTCTAACCTGTAGATTATGGCAAATGTGATGGGATATCATTCTCGTGACTATATGACACTATATAAAATACCATCTTATTAGCAGATTTGCTAGAGACTCTGCTTGCTGGCTTGACAGAGTAAACAGACATTATGACAACACATTTGGCAGGATCTAATTCCTGTGCAAACAAATGAGCTCTCAGCCCTGAATGCTGCTGACAGCTACATGGGTCTAGAAGCAGACGCTGAGCATCAAATGAGAGTGCAGTCCAGCCCATACCTTGATTGCAGCCTTGTGAGATCCTGACGATCTTAGCAGATGACCCAGCTAAGACATGCTCAATTATGAGCCATAGAAACTGTGAGATCAATATGCGTGTTGTTTTAAGCCTCCAAGTTTGTTGAAATTTGTTATGCAGCCATGGAAAACTAATATACTTACCCAATTCGAGTTAGTGAGTACTAGAGTCAGGGGTCAACTCCAGGCTGCAATGTGGCCCAAGAGTCCAAGCTCTGTGATACCATAATATCCCACCTGCAAAAAATGTCCATAGCATGGCATAGTGACTAGTCACTTTGTCTCATTCCATGCCAAGACCGGCAAGCCAAGAATACTTGGGGCTGTCTTCCTCCAACTGAGTACTTAGCTCCTAAAGTAGAGGTGTCACTCAGAGAGGACACCACTGTCCTCACCTCACATCAGAGCCCTGTCTCAGATATTTTGCCTGAAGGGGGAAGCGGGTCATAAAACAAATAGCTCCTAATCTCTTCTTAAAGTAAATGACTTCATTTTCAACAGAGTATAGAGAAGTCCTAGCATTCTGAAGAACAGTGGAGATTGTAGCAAAAGGCAATTCAAAAAGGAATGATAGATTCATTTGAGATATAGACAAATCTACAGGCTAGGCAGTTTGCTGAGAAAAGGAAGAAAGCAATGAGAACCTTCCTGGGGTCAGAACAAATCTCAATCACTGACCTCAGAAACTATCCCTTCAAAGGAGCCCAAATTTAATTAGTCTTCAGAACAATTTATGTCCTAGGACATTGTTGAAAACAATAAAATAATCATTCAACGATTAGTGCAGCTTAACATCTGGGTATGGTCAAACACAGCCCTGTCACAACCAGGTGACAGTAAGGAAGCCCAAGGCTGCAACCCGCC
>NW_006434367.1:264815-285116 GCF_000325575.1 Pteropus alecto
AAAGGGGCAGAATGCACTAAATCCAGCCAGTCACTAAACAAATAAACAAGTAACTAAGAATAACAAGCCCCAGAAGGGGGAGGGGTCTAGTACTGCTACACTGTATTATCTAAAATGTTCAGTATTCAGCAAAAAAAAAAAAAAGTAAGATATGCAAAGAAACAGGGAAGTATAACCAATATACCAGGGGAGAAAAAAAAAGCTGGCAACAGGAACTGCCTGTGAGAGCCAATTAGATCTCAAACTTAACAAAGACATCAAAACAGCTATTATAAATATGTTCAAAAAATTTAAGGAAATAATGGTTAAAGAAGTAAAAGAAGGTATAATGACAATGCCACATCAAATAAAAATTATCAATAGAGACAGAAATTATAAAAATGAACCAAATGAAAGTTGTGAAGATTAAAGTATAATAACTAAACGAATAAAAGAGAATGCAGGAGTGATACCACAGAAAGGGTAGATTAGTTAACTCCAAGAATTAGTCCCTCCACTGACTGAAGGACAAACCAATAGACTAAAATTATCCAAACCCAAAATCTAATCAAACACAGCAACCAAGGGAGTCCTTAATGAAGAAAGAAGTAGCTAAATTTCAGTAAGAAAGCATGGTGGCATTTTTTATTACTTACCTACTATTCTCCATTCCCCAGCTTTCTAGTGGTGATGAAAATGGTGACCCACATTTCTGATGTTGTTTGCTGGTGCCAGGATCTTCTCGAAAAATTGGGGTTGTGCTTTTTGACCAGTCTGGTGGTCCCCTGAGGAATCAGCACAGAGCCTGACCTTTGTTTCACCTTCTTCAATCTGGCATGAGGTCCCAGGTGGTAGCTAATGAAAACACATAAAGACATATGCTATCCATAGCCACCAGGGACAAAAGATGAAAGAATGGAACAAGCAGAAGACAGACCAAAAAGCCTGGGAAGGAAGATGCTGAGGAGGAAAATTCTTGGGCAAAAAACTGTCTTTGAAGGGCAATCATGTACACCGGGGAATCTGGAGTGCAACATGCATATCCTTAATTCACAAATGACCTGAGAGAACCCTACACTTGCACCTCAGGCTGACCCTTATGCATTGCTTAAACAGGAAGTGAAGATGAAGGCAGAGTTTAAGCAATCTGGCTTAGTGTTGAAGGAGTACCCTAACTCAGAGCTAGTCTATAAAAACCAGGGATGATTTTTTTTTCTTTTTGCCTCCTGGCATTTAAGGAAATCTCTGTCAAGTCACTGGCTGAACACAGAGATAAAGGAACAGAGGCACCAACGACCACACACAAAAGGAAGACAGTCTTTGCAGAAATAGTTTGGAAAAATCACTAAAGATATGGATGGCTGTAGTTCTCAGCAATCAACAATACCAAACTCTGGGGAGGGGAGAGAATCTGATTTTTAGAATTACCACATTATAGTGTTTAATGTATCCAATTTTCAACGACAACAATAACAAAAATTGTAAGGCATATGAAGAAACAAGGAAGTATGGCCCATTTACAGGGGAAAGAAAAAATAAATTGATAGAATCCTCCCTGAGGAAGTCCAGACGTTCAACTTACTAAACAAAGACTTTATTTTTTTACTTTTTAAAAGCATGAATTTTTGTCAGTTTATTGTTAACAAATGAACGTTATCCCAAATTATAGATATAATTGTAACTTAATTGAACAACACAAAATCATGCTAATGGTAAAAGCCTGTTGGACTTTACCAAATACATATTAATATAGTTTTACATTGCTATATGAACTGCTCTCAACTGCTAATAATAAAAGTTATAACTGGTTTAATCACTATGAAAACCCATATTACAAATAGTTGTTTTGTTTTAAAAAAATTCACACAGCTTTAAAATGGATTAAATTCATTTTTAACCCTAATCTGAAAATAGATTATAAACAGCAAATATAACTGGAAGTTTTCAACATAGATATCAAACTGATATAGCAATCATAGTGCATGCAATTCAAAATGAATAAAATTAATAAAAATCAATGGTAGTTCAACATTTTGCCAATTACTTAAATGCTTTGGGAAAGTGAACACAGGCTTTAAAGCATAAATGGTAGAGTTCACCATCTATTTTTCTAATGTGTTGCAAGTAGAAACATTCTCTTCCATAGTGTTTGGAAGCACTGCACATTGGTCATTTCAAATTTAAGCAGTTATCTTTTGTCTTACAAAGTCCAAAAACTGTATTAAATGCAACCTTTCTTTTTCATAATGTCTTCCCAAATTAATCCTGTTAAAGTCATCAAAAAGTACAAGAGATATTTTCAGATACAGCTTGAATCTTCTGTGCATTAAAAATGTTTTAAAATGGCATTTTAATAGATAAATGTAAATTTGAATACAAATACCAAATGGAAAATAGCTGAACCACACAGAGAAAATGCTTTCCTTATCTCCAAATTCAGATGTTTTACAATTAAAAAAAAAGTTAGAACATGTGAATATTACAACATCTTTCAAAATGGAAAGATCTCTTCGGAAGACTTTCATTGAACTTAATATAACCTAATTATAATTTCTAAAATAGAATTAACGAACCAAATTTAAGTACTCTTGGTTAGAGGCTGAAAAAGAAATAAGCACAATGATCTGGGAAGCAGATATGTTAACATGATTATGTAACAATTATATCAAGAAATGGAGGTACAGATACTCTTCATATGCTACCATACACACACACACACACACACACACACACACACACACACACACACACACACCCCTCACATGCTTACTCAACATACTATACCCCTCCAGGAAGATAGTATACCAATGAGAGCTTACAATTTTAATACAACTAAGAGTCCCATAATTCAGTTCAACAAAAGACAGTTGAAGATTTAGCCCTCTAAGACATTCTAAAGGAAAAGAAAATTTCAAAATATTCCAAAATGGTTGAAAGTAACACTATGTATTATAAAACATGTAGTTTACACACTCCATTGTGTTTGAACAACCAGTCATCACAGGTGTAGTAGTGAGGTAGTATTAATGTCCCTTCATAGGACTGATGTTTTCAATATGCTGCCCTTTTGGAAAGGTCCAAGTTTTCTTTTGATTATAATCAATTACCAACAAATGTGTTTTACCTTTTATTAAATGTGTGTTTATCTAAATCAACCTATGAAATAGCAAAACTTTAAAAATCTAGAGACAACTGTTATTTGCAGGTAGTTTCATCAATAAACTCTCTTAGAGAACTATTAACTGTTGTCTATACCTTTGTGCGTGAATCAATAGGCAAAGAAAATCAAAGGATGACAGAAGATGAAACTGCAATCAGTTCAGCTGTCAAAGATGAGATGACAGTAATTAAGTAAGTAAATATCAAATATCCAATAATATAATAAAATTGGGATTAAAAATTAATTACTAGCTGCACATTACACTGGTAAACCTAATCCATTTCATAATTTACAGTTATCTTCCACACAATGACTAATGACTGTCCACCTGTGACCTACTCTCATTTTAAATGCTCCCAATGTATGGTGGCAGAATTTATGGCTATTGGCATGGTAAGATATGAGAATGGCACATTGAGAAAATATAATGAGAAAGAATGTGAAAATACATGCAAGTAAAATATGGAAGGGGTAAGAGAAAACGGAGTGCTCAACTTAAACACTTATTAAGTCACTATCATCCTTTAAAATGCACAGTGTTTAAATCACACAAACACATTTGCTAGACATGATAATTAGTGTTAATCTTCAATAGAAAAAAATGGAAAATGCAAAATATGAAAGGAAGTGATGGAACACTGTTCTCCATTTCCTGGCCCAAAAGAAAAAGAAAATCAAGCATAATATCACACTACCTTAATGTTGATGAGCTCCCCTTAAATGTCTTTTAACCACCACAGTCAAACTGGTATAAATGCTTTGGCAAGGTGGGATGCATTCCATCACATCTGCAAAGGCCTGCTTTTCTCTGTTAGTGGTTCAGCTTATGAAGAACATGTATGCAAAATAACAGCTTTACAATACTTCAAACTCATCAATACATAGTTTTGTATTGCCTTGTCGAATCTATCACAAAGTCTTGTATTTATCATGGCCTGCTTTAATATTGTCGGCATGAAGAACATCATTTTGTGTTTCCTTAGTTTCATCTCTGGCTTGGGCTAATTCTAAACTTAATTCCTGGAGTTGCTTATTAACACACTCATTTTTCTATGTTTCTGTGTTTCCTCCTCATTTCTGTGGTTCATAACTTTATAGTTTGATAATTCAGCAACAGCCACAGCATTATTCTCATCATATTCATTGTGCTCATTTTCAGTTGGAGAAATGACTGGTGGTAGTGGAAATAGAGTGAGGCAGACATCACAATTTTTAACTCTTATTTGGTCATTTTCTAGTCTTCTAGGCTGCAAAAGCTTTGTGTTGCCACTCAGTAGCTTTCTCTTTTTCTCTTGGCGTCCTCTAGAAGTGCAATCTTGGCAGTAAATTTGGCAAGTTCTGTGGCTAGCTGTTCCCGATTCTTCATCTGCTGGGTAGCTTGTTTTGCTATAGCAGATTTGGACTCTTCAGCAGCTCGATATTCCTTTTCAAGCCTTTCTGCTTGTCCTTTTGCTTGTTTTCATTCCTAATCCAGTTCTAGAGCTTTTTAAATCTGTTCTAGTTCTTTCTGGTCTTCCATTGTCTGTTCTTCAGTTTGCTTTAGATGTTCTATTAGCTCTACTTTTTCATATTCTATTCTTTCCTTTTCTTTTTCTGCTATTTCTTTCTTTTCTTTTTATTCTTTAATTGCACCCTTTCTAACTGCTCTGATGTTTCTCCTGCCTACCCTGAACATTCATCTATTGTATTTCATTAGTATCAGGCTTCCTTCTTCACATGTATAGTTCTTGGTAGGCCATACACAAAATCCACTTATTGAGACTCAGACAAGGTGCATAAAAAACAAAAGCAAGTGTCTTTTTGTTTATTTGCTTTATAATGTTTTTATAAATCATTAAATAAAATATTTCTGACTTTACTCCAGGGCAAACCAATTTTAGGTGTTAACTTGTCATCATGCTCATAAATATTAAGACCCAAAACATCAGCACCTAGCTGCAATTCAGTTCCTTTTTTTAAATTTTTCATTTCAAAATAATTGACTCCATACATTTCTAGGTGTTGTACAATATTTAGGTATTTCATCATAGAATCTTCTCTTTGCATTCTTCTGTGTTTTTTATGTCAGTTCTGTATTCTTTCTTCTCACTGTTTTTTTGTTTTGTTTTGTTTTGTTTTGTTTGTCAGTTTGTATTGTTCCAAAACACACTGGGGTAGGAGCCTGTCATTTGCCATGTGATCCTGTTTTATGAATCTCTTTGTTATAATCTCCATACACGGTGTGAACAGCACAGGAAGCCAAAAAGACTACAGTTTCTGAAGGGCAAAATATCTCATCATTTAAGATACGTTCTTTAACTTGCAATAAGAAAATTTTCTGGGTTATTTCTTGAATTAATTCCTCAGAAACATCTTCAGGAAAGAATTTAACTCTAAATTTGAACTGTAAAGGATTCTCTTTTTTAACATCTTGCTGTGTCACCATTTTATTTAGTTTAAGTCAGGTAGAACGACTTTTGCTGTCCACATACTGAAGCCAAAAAGAACCCGACCTCATGAAAATCAACTGTTTTCACCACCTGGTCAAAAAGTTGTCTGCCAGTTTTATTAGGCCGAATGGCAGATTCCAGCTCAGCATCCATTGTGCTTACTCTTATATTGATTGGTTTCAGCATTTTCTTTGTCTTTTTTTTTTTTTTTTTGCACCTACAGCATCTGGTCTTCCTAGGTGGTCTCCCATCCAAGTACTAACCAGGCCTGACCCTGCTTAGCTTCTGAGATCAGACGGGATCAGGCTTGTTCAGGGTAGCATGGCCGTAGATTATTTTCCTTCTCATTTTGTCACCTTCTTTAAAAATTCTTCACTTTAATCAATTCTGTTGTCATATTCTAGATACACGTCCTGGGTTCCACTTTGATTAATCTTGAAAACGTTGTTTTTCAATGTTTTGTCCTTTTTCCTCTCCCAACAGTGAGCGGGTACTCCCACCCAGAATGTGGCTGAGGTGAGTGCAGGGGTACCAGGCATTGCAGCTATGACTGGGAGGGAGAGACAGTAGTAGGAGTGCTGGGCCACCAGAGAGGAGAGGCAATGCAGCCACCACAGACAGCTCCACAATATGGCCGAAGACTTTAAATCAACTGTCCTAAATATGCTCAAAGTGCTAAAGGAAACCAAGACAATAATGTATATAAAATACATATTTTAAAAAGAATATCAAGGGAGATGGAAATTGTTAAAAGGAACCAAATAAAAATTCTGGAACTGAGAAGTACAATATTGGAGATGCAAAATTCACTAGAAAGGGGTTCAAAAGCATATTTGAAGAGGCAAAAGAATTATCAAGTATAAACACATGACAATTGAAATTATCTAGTCTGAGAAGCAAAAGAAAAATAAATTACTAAAAATGAACAGAGCCTAAGTGATCTGTGGAACATCATTAAGTATATCAACATATGCATTATGGGAGTTCCAGAAAGGAAAGGGAGAGAGAAGGGGCAAAAAGAGTACTTGAAGAAATACAGGCCCAAAACTTTCCAAATTTAATAAAAGACACAAACCTACACTCTAAGAAACTCATCAAAATCCAAGTTGAATAAATTCAAAGAGATACATCATAATGAGACAGATCATAATCAAAGGGCAAATCTTGAAAGCAACAAGAGAGTAATGAGTTGTCATGGACATGGGATCTTCAATAAGATTAACATCTAATTTCTCATCAGAAACCATGGAGACTGTAAGGTAGTGGGATGGCCTATTTAAAACTCTGGGGGAAAAAAAATCTGTCAACCAAGAATTCTATATCCAGCAAGGTTACTTTGACATTTGAAAATCAATTATTGTAATATAGTATATCAATAGGATAAAATAAAAACCACATGACCATCTCACTAGATGCAGAAAATTAACAAAATCCATCACCCTTTCATGATAAAAATACGTAGCAAACTAGGAATACAAGAGAATTTTCTCAATATAATGAAGGGTATTTATCAAAAACCCCACAGGTAACCACATAGTTAATGATGAAAGGATGGATGTTGTTTGCCTGAGGTCAGGAACAAGAGAAGGATGCCTACTCTCACTATTTCTATTCAACATTGTAATGAGATACTAGCCAGGGCAATTAGACAAGAAAAAAAATAAATGATATCTAGATTGGAAAGGAAAAAGTAAAATTATCTCTATTCACAGATGGATTAATCTTCTTGGCTTTTCCCCAGGCTTAGGTGACTGAAATGAAATGCCATGGAGTCAAGTTGGGTTATAAACTCAAAAGCGTTCCCAGAATTGGTTTATGTGTGTGGCATCATCCCACACTTGGCCTATAATTATGTACACATAATCTCAGGTTTGAAAGGGTCCATAAACATATATTTAAAAAGGTATGTAACAAAAATAACTATGTAACAAAAGAACTAATAAATGAGTTTTAGGATACAAGATCAATATATGGAAATTAGTTGTATTTCTATACACTTGCAATGAGCAATCTAAAAATGAAATTAGGAAAACAATTCTACTTATAATGGTATCTAAAAGAATAAAATAAGAATAAGCTTAACAAGAGTGTAAACAGACTCTGAAAACTACAAACATCGTTGAAAGAAAATGAAGATCTAAATAAAAGGAAAAACATTTATGCCATGAATTGGAAGATTTAATAATGTTAAGATGGCAATACTTCCCAAACTGATCTACAGATTCAACACAATCGTAATCAGAATCCCAGCTGGCTTCTTTGTAGGAACTGAAAGTTTATTCTAAAATTCATATGGAATTTCAAGAGATCATGGATTGTCAAAACAATCTTGAAAAAGAACAAAGTAGGAGGATTCACACTTCCCAATTTCAAAATTTGTTGTAAAGCAACATTAATCAAAATTGTGTGGTACTATCCTAGAGTAGACATATAGATTAATGGAACAGAATTTCATTTGAGAGTCCAGAAATAAACCCATGTATCAACTTTTTTCTTTTATTAATATTTTTATTTCTTAATTATAGTTGGCATACAATATTATATTAGTTATACTTGGACAACATAGTAATTAGACATTTATATAACTTATTAAGTGATCACCCTGATAAATCCAGTACCCGTCTGAAACCATACGTAGTTATTACAACATTATCAACTATATTCCTTATGCTATACTTTATGTCTCCATGACAATTTTGTAACTACAAATTTATACTTCTTAATCCCTTCTCCTTTTAAACCCACTCCCAAATCCCTCCCATCTGGTAACCCTAAAAATGTTGTCTGTGTATATGAATTTGTTTCTGTTTTGTTTATTTTGTTCTTTAGATTCCACGTGTAAGTGAAATTATATGGCATTTGTCATCTCCACTCAGCACAATACCTTCTAGGTCTATCCATGTAGTTGCAGATGACAAAATTTCATTTGTTTGTTGTTTGTTTGTTTGTTTGTTTGTTTGCTCACTTACTTATTTTTGTGGTCAAGTAATATTCCATTGTATGTGTACCACCTCTTTTTATACATTTGCCCATTGATGGACACTAAGGTATCCTCTATAACTTGGCTATTTTAAATCTGCTGCAATGAACATATGGATGCACATGTCCTTTCAAAGTAGTATTTTGGATTGCTTCAGATAAATGCCCAGAAGTGGGATTATGGGGTCCTTTTTTGTCTCTTATTATAGCCTTTGTTTTAAAGTCTATTTTGTCTGGTATAAGTATTGCTACCCCAGATTTTTTCATTTTGTTTTTTATTAAATATAGTTTTCCATCCCTTTACTCTCAGTCTCTGCATATCTTTTGATCTGAAGTGAGTTTCTTGTAGGCAACATATGTATGGGTCTTGTTTTTGTATCCATTCAGCCACCCTATCTTTTTATTGGAGCACTTAATTCTTTTTCATTTGAAGTAATCATTGATAGATATGTAGTTATTGCCATTTTATTATTCATATTTTTTATATATATTTTTCTTCTTCTTCAAGAAGTCTGTTTAACATTTCCTGTAATACTGGCTTGGTGGTGATGAACTACTTTAGCATTTTCTTGTCTGAGAAGATCTTTACCTGTCCTTCGATTCTAAACATCAGCTTTGTTGGGTAGAGTAATCTTGGTTGTAGGTCCTTGCATTTCATCACTTTGAATGTTTAATAGAAATCCCTTCTGGTCTGAAAAGTTTCTCATGAGAAATCAGCTGACAGCTGACAGAGCTCCCTTGTAGGTAATTAATTGTTCTTTTCTGGCTGCTTTTAAGATTCTCTCTTTGTCTTTAAGCTTTGGCATTTTAATGATGATGTGCTTTGGTGTGGACCTCTTTGGATTCATCTTCTTTGAGAGTCTCTGAGCTTTCTGGGGTTGTATATTTCTTTCACCAAGTTAGAGAAGTTTTCCATAATTATTTCTTCAAATAGATTTTCAAATTCTTGCTGTGTCTCTTCTCCTTCTGGTACCACTGTGATATGAATGTTGTTATGCTCGATGTTATCCCAGCGTCCCCTTAAACTATCCTCATTTTTTTAGGATTCTTTTCTCTTGTTGCTGTTCTGAATGTGTGTCCTCTACTACCTCATCTTCCAAATCACTGATTCAATCCTCTGCTTCATTCAATCTGTTGATACCCTCTAATGTACTCTTCATCTCAGATATTGTATTCTTCACTTCTGACTGATTCTTTTTTATGTCTTCTATCACGATTTTTATATTTTCTATCTCTTTGTTAAAGCTCTCACTGAGCTCATCTGCTCTTTCTTTAAGTTCATTGAGCATCCTTATAACCAGTGTTTTGAACTCTGAATCTGATAGACGCTTGTCTCCATTTTGTTTAGTTCTTCTTCTGGAGCTTTGTTCTGTTCTTTCATATGGAACGTGTTTCTTTGTCTCCCCATTTTGTTTCCCTCCTTGTGTTTGTTTTTAGGTATTATATAGGGCTCCTAAGTCTCTCGGTCTTAGTAGACTTATTACATTTAGTAGACTTATCACACTTTATAAGTGTAATAAGTGTCTTATAGGGCCCAGTGGCACAGTCTTCCCTGATCACATGAGCCAGGTGCTCAAGATGTGTCCACTGTGTGGGTTCTGTGTGCCCTCCTGTAATAGTTGAGCCTTGGTTGCTGTTTGCACATTGATTGGGAGGGATTGATCCTTGGGCTGATTGGTTGTGAGGGTTATTCTGTGAGGGGCCAACCCTATGGAGAAGGATTCAGTTTAGTAAGGCTCTGGTACTTTCCCAGTCTGCCTTTTGAGTGTGTCTTCCTGAGATGCAGCCCTAGGTGGTGCTCCAGCCTAGCTAAAGCCAGCCACAGAGTGTGTGTGCCCAAGGGCCTCATGTGAGCGGCCTAGCTACAGGTCAAGTTCAGCCACAACCTGTGTACTTCTGAGACCACCTGGTAAAAGTCACCAAGCAATCCACAATGTCACCTGTGCTGGGCCTCAAGAGGTGCCTCAAGAGGCCAAGTCAGGAACTAGACTGCCACTAGTGCCAGGCTTGGTGCTGCTTAGCAAGAGGTACAGGGCATGCTGAGGCCAGATACTGCATGTTTGGATTTTGTGAGCCTTTGAGAGATTTTAGAAAAGTCCACAGCATAAGCCAAGACAGGCTATTTGTATGAAAAAAAAAAGGCAGCTTGGGTGGCCCACAAGTTGGGAAAGGCAGAGTCTCAGAGTATCACCTAGATGAGGTGAGCTGTGTTATTCAGGTTAATGGAGACTAAATATATGGCAGCTGCCTGTATCTGCATGCCAGAGAAGGGGAGATCTCAACAAAAGAACAATAGATACCACCAGCACATCTGTCTAGGAGAAAGTCACCACTTCAACCCCACCCTGAAGCCAGACAGCTCAGTTTCTCCTCATATGCCCCTGGCACTCTTTGAGCAGCTGCCCTACTGCTGGAGCTCAGAGCAAGTGAGTCCATCACTGAGTAAGTCTAAGAGAGTGCCTTTAAGTGACTCCTGCAGGCTTCTGTCTCAGTTGGCCACAATCTTCGCTGGTTTCCACAGCCAGGGGTTGTGAGGACTTCTCTTCTTGGCACTAGAAACTTGAGCTTAGGAGCCCAGGGTGGAGTTGGTAACCCTCACTTCTCCGGGGGTGGAGGGATGGCCTTCTGCAGCCAAGATCACATTTCCAATTCTTGACAGCCACAGGTGGTTGTAGGACTGGCTCATTTCACATCTCTTCCCCTCCTACCAGTCATGAGGTGACTTCTTCCGTATGTCCTCAGTTGAGGGTTTCTGTTCAACCAGACATCAGGCAACTTCCAATGATGGTTACTCTGTAGTTTTGTTGTAATTTTGATGTGGTTGTGAGAGGGGCAAGCACAGCATCAATCTTCTATGCCATCCTGACTGGAATACCTATGGTCAACTTTTGAAAAGGGTGTCTAGACCATTCAATAGAGAAAGAATAATCTCTTCAACAAATGGTGCTCAGACAACTGGATAAGCACATGGAAAAGAATGAAGTTGCAACCTTACCTCACACAATATGCAAAAATGAGCTCAAAATGGATCAAAGACAAAAGAGCTAAAATTATAAAACTTTTGGAAGAAAACATGGCAGTATATTTTTTAACTCCAGATTTGGTGTTGGATTCCTGGATATGACGTTAAAAATACAAGCAACCAAAGAAAAAATAGATAAAATGGACTTTAACAAAGTTAAAACCTTCAGTGATTTAATGGACACTATCAGAAAGTAAAAAGAACCCCACAGAATGGGAAAAATAGTTGCAAATCATATATCTGGTAAAGGACTTATATCTAGAATATATAAAAATTCTTACAACTCAATAATAAAAATATAAATAACTGATTTTAAAATGAGCAAGGATGTGAGTAGACAAATGGCCAATAAGTAGATGAAAAGATGCTTAACATAATAAACATAATGTGAATATAAACCAAAACCATATTGAGATCCCACTTCACTCTCACTAAGATGGTTAGATTCAAAATGTCAGATAGTAATGTGTGGAGGAGGATGTGAAGAAATCAGAACCTCCATTTGGCTGGTGAAAATAGATAATATTGATATCTCTTTAGAAAATAGTCTAGCAGTTCTCCAAATGGTTATAAAGCTACCACAAGACCCAACAATTCATTATCTAGGCATATCCCCTGAAGAAGTGAAAACATATGGTCTCACACAATGTGTACACAAATGTTTATAGTGACATTCTGTTGATAACCCACATTAGAGCTCCATGTCCAGCTCTGTGACCCACATGTTATAACCCTGGCTGGTGTCTATAGACTCTACCTCTCCAAGATGAGATAAGAATAGGAAATCATAGGAGTCTTGCCCTTGCCCTAGAGTTTGAAGTATGACTCTCAAAATTTATACTATTTTCCAGGCAAATGTCACACACTGTTTGTTTTAAAGTTAGTTTTTAAATACACGATTAAAACACACACACACACTGCTCTTCCCCATCTGCCAAATTTCCACTTCCTCCCCATCCACCATAGGTAATGATATTCAGTTATTTCTTGTGTATTCTTCCAGACTCTCTTTATGCAAATATTTTACAAATTTTAGACAAAAGATATCCTTCATCTTGTTTTTTTTTTCACTTCTCAAGCTATATTAGAGTTTTTTCTACATTAGTACATAGAGTATGTCCTCATTCTTTTGTACAGTGGCATAATATCCTGTTGTACAAGTGTGACATAATTTCTTTAACAAATCCCCTTTTACTGGCTATTTAAACAAATTATTTGAACAAACAGTTTATAGACATTCGATGCAAATGACTCCTAAGCATATGAAAAGATGTATGACATTGCTTCTCATAAGAGAAATGCAAATTAAAAATTATTTTATAATTCTATTTTTTATCTATCAGGCATGTAACAATCCAAAGTTTTGTTAACACACTCTGCCAATGAAGATATGGGGAAAACAACACACTTATATGTTGCTGGGAGAAGTGTAAATTGGTACAATCTTTAAAAAAGAAAAATATGGCAAAATCTATAGATATAAAATTTACAAATGCACATGCCCTTTGACCAGCATTCCACTTCTAGGAATTCATCCTAAATATAGTTGTAGAGGTGAAGTAACATATGTAAATAATTTCTCATAATATAGACTGTAATAGCAAAAGACTGAAAACAATTCAAACATCTATCATGCAGTTTTTGACTCCTATCTAAATTACAATTTAATTAGTCCTTATAAATGTTGAGTAAGGGTTGGGAACAAGGGTTCCTTTTATTTCATTTAGTCTTGAGTTAAGTAGCAAATGAGCAGAGGTGCTGACTGATTTCTTACCCCACCATACTTCTATGTAAACACGTATTCAGAGATTAGGACTAAAGTCAAAGTTAAGTAATTTTAACTGTATCTTTTGGCAATCAGTACTAGCAAAATCTAATAAAACCTAACAAGCCAAATTAGGCTCAGTAATTGAAGGTCATGAATATAATCTTTAATTACTGAGCCTAATATGGCTTGTTTCCTCTAAGGAGTAATGGCTTTTAGTGCCTATTGGCATAATAAACATCCACATTTATCTGTGAGTAGGAGTAATCCAGGTAAAGGTTGAGAGAGAGTGCCCCAAGAAGAAAAAAATCAGCAAGTGCAGAGGTCTCAAGGCAGCCCCACATCCCCAGAGAAGAAGTCTCCACAGAGGTGAGCGTTTGTCCTGGGGGGTGTGCAAGACAACCCACTGGAAGACAGAAATATTAGCACTTTTATTGAGGTTTCTATTACATTTAAAGAGCTATGCTTTACTGATTTAAGATGAACAATAATATTTGTATAGAATTGCTAAATATATACTGAAAATATAACTGGTAAAAACATACATAAAATTATATTACTGACAAGGTTTCATGATCAAAAGAATTTGGACACCAGGGAAGGAGTACAGAGGTGGAGGAAAAGTGCAGAAGGTAAAAGACTGAGTGACAATAGATGGCCTTTTTAAAGTTGTCATTCATCTAAAGGGTAATGGGATGTGATTGAAGGGTTTTTAGTCAGAAAGTGAGTATCATGACAAAGGTTTCATCTTAGTAACATCTCTGGTGCTTGTGTGAATAATGAATGAAACTACCAAGGCAGGGGATATCCAGATATTATTTTGTTTCTTTGAGCAAGAGAAAATTGTTATCTGGATTACTGATGGCAAGTGGTGGATGGAGGTATCCAGTCTCGAGGCAGAATGGATAGATGTGCCCAAAGCTTAGATAAGGAAGGAAAAGAGATAGAAAGAAACCTGAGATGGCTCCAAGTCTTACCTAAGCTGCAGGGAAGGTATTTATAGAGATAGTGAAAAGAAGAAGCATGTTTAGTGTGAGGTGCCCAGCGAACAGCATAGATATCAAATAGGCAGTTAGCATTTTGAATGGGGAGCACAGGAGAGGCCTAACCAAGATTGATCTGGGAGTCAATAGTGGAGTGAAGCCACATGAGTGCAATTGCACACTGAGGGAAAGCGTATCGGGGGAGGCAGTTAAAACCAAGCTTAGAAAACTGCTAGATCTATGGAAAGGCTCCCAAAGCTGCCTGTGTTTCTGATTGCTGGTGAGGGCTTCTTTCTGTAACATAATCAGCAGATTCCCTCTCCTGGGTCCTATGTTGCACCTCTTATGCTCAGAGTCTCACAAGGTCTGTGGTGGAAAGAGTTCCCTCAGTATTTGACTCTATAATCTTAGTCCCCATGAGAATTCCATACCAGAGCTGGAAAGATAGTGGGTGCCCTTCCATTTCCTCTGCTCACCTCAATTTTCTCTTTCTCTCAGCTTCTTATGAACAAAAATTTTCTCTTTCTCCTTCAACTCAAAAGAGAAGCTCTGAAGAATATTAAGTAATGAAAATGCTGCACTCCCAGAAATTCCCTGCCCGACCTATTCTATAATTTCTGAAGTCTGAAAGAGCTGGATTCATACTCAGAGAACCTGGGAAAATTACTTGAAACTCTTGGAAGCTTCATTTCTGTCCTCTATAAAGCTGGGCTAATGATTTCATCTCTATATCAGAATGCTATGCCCAGATAGTGACATGGTGAAGATTTGATGAGATAAGGCACTTAAAGCACTTAGTAGAAAATTCAATGAATTTGTTGACTCATAAATAGTTAACAATACTATGGTTATTTATTGTTATTCTTTATAACATTTCTGGCAACTAAATAGGAGTCTGAGAATTTAAGCTGCCAATTCTTAATCTTAGGTTGTGACTCAATTTATTGCATAGGACCTTCTGGAAACAAAAAAAAAATAAAATGAATCTTTGAGTTCAGGTACACTGGAGCAGGCTTCTAAAAACCAACCCTCTTGCAGATAAGCATAAACTCTGGACACTATTTTTAAATATCCAAAACTCTGAATAGTGAACAAAAGCAGGCAGATTTTGGAGGGGAGTTGTATTTGAGGTGAATGAATTGACACAGATGAGTCTCCATTTCTTTTTTATCTGTAGGAGAGCAGCAGTCTCAGTGCAATGCAAGATGATTAAAATTCTCAAGTAAAGCTTATTTTCTTTCTGATCTTGGAAGCAGGGCAACTACAGCTGTTAGAAAGTGAGAGGAAGTGTCCTAGGAGGTATACAACAGAGGAGAGGAGCCCTTAAATTGTATGTATGAACTCTACACAAGTCTCTGCTGACCACTGAACTAAGAATGTAGAAAACAAATTCATATAGCTTGACTATAAGGTTTAATGAACTAAATGGGGATTTTAATTGCCATCATTACAGGTAATAAAGGGTTTGCAGTTTGAGTCAGGGCAAATTATTTGCATATTAAACAATACTGAGTGAAATAAATCAGATAGAGAAAGATAAGTACCATATGATTTCACTTATACGTGGAATCTAAGGAACAAAAAGAACAAACTAATCAAAAACAGACTTACAAATATAGAGGACAATCTGCTGATGGCCAGAGGAGAGAGGGGTTGGGATGATGAGAGAATGAGGTGAAGGTTTAAAGAAGTACAAATTAATAGTAGTAGTTCTAAAATTAGTAGTTAATAGATGGTCACAGGGATGGGAAGTGCAGCATAAGGAATTCAGTTAGCATTAATGTAATGGTTAGGTGGAGAGCCAGAGGAGAGAATCTGCAATTAAGTGGATTATTTCATAAACTATTTAAATGTTTAACCAAGGTACTATATACTTGAAACTAATAAAATATTTTTTAAATAAATAGAACTTCGAGAACCTTATGCAATATCCAAATGTCTAGCAGAGGTAATACAAATCCTACCAAAAAAAGAGAATTGGGCAGACAAAAAAAAAAATTCTGAATAATAGCTAAAACTTTGAAAATTTGGAGGAGGGCAACGATTTATAAATTTAAGAATCTCAGCACAACCAAAAAGTAATATGAAGAAAATCGTGCCTAGGCACATCCCAGTAAAACTGGGAAAAGAAGTCCTCATAATTTCTGGCTGTGAAAACGAGAGAAGATATGGCTGACTGACATGGAGGGCTACTGGAGTAACAGGCGTTTCTCTTAAAGGGCCTACACATGAATGTAGTCACTGGTAGACTCACTTACTCTGAGCTCCAGAGCTGGGGCAACAGCTCGAAAGTCACCAGGGTCATATAGAGAAGGAATTGTCTGGCTTCAGGGTGAGGACTGGAGGAGCAGCTTTCTCTCAGACAGAAAAGCTGACAGAGTCCAATGTTCCTTTATTGAACTTTCCCACTACCTAGCCTAAACATATAGGCAGATACCATAGCTGCGTCTCCATCAGCTGAACTAACTCAATTTGCTCTGCTTGGGGAGATTCTCTGAGACTCTGCCACATGCAACTCGTGGAAAAGCCTCTTCCAGTGGCTTCTTCATATACATGGCCTGCCTTGTCTCATGCAACGGACAGTCCTAAAATCTCTCAAAGGTTCACAAACCCCAAACAAGCAGCATCTGGCCTTGGCATGTTCTTGACTACTCACTAACCATTCCAAGCCTGTCAGTAGTGGCAGTTGGCCTCATTTCACAGCTTAGTCATTCCCACACACCTCCAAACCCAATATAAGTGGCATCTCTCTGTAGATCACATTGTAGCTCATATCAAGTGACCCTGTGCAGAGCACAGGCAACAGCTGACCTTAGCCTTCAACAGCCCCTCTAAGGGTCCCCAGAACCAAATGACCCAGTTGCTAGCTTCAGACATTACCAGTGCACCACTCCAAAAATGACACACCCAAAGGGCAGGTTTGGCAGGCACCAGAGTGCTGATAAAGTGATTCATGCTCTGTAGGGCCAGCCCCTGTACATCAGCTCAACCACCAAAGTCACAGCCAGTCCTCACAACCAATCAGCCTAAGGATAAATCCCTCCTACTGATATGTAAACAACTACCAAAGTTCAGCTACAACAAGACAGCACATACACCTCACACAATGGACACACCTTGAGCACCCAGCTCAGGTGACCAGAGAGACTGTGCTACTGGGCTCTATGGGATACCTGTTACATAAGGTCACTCTAACAGAAGTGAGAGAAATAGCAACTCTATCTCATATATAGAAACAAACACAAGGAGGCAGCCAAAATGGGGAGACAAAAAAAACATGTCCCAAATGAAAGAACAAAACAAAGCTCCAGAAAAAGAACTAAACAAAATGGAGACAAGCAATCTACCAGGTGCAGAATTCAAAACACTGGTTATAAAGATGCTCAATGATCTCAGTGAGAACTTCAACGAAGATATAGTAAACATAAAAATGGATACAGAAAACATGTAAAATAACCAGTCAGATATGAAGAATACAAACTGAAATGAAGTCCACATTAGAGGAAATCAACAGATTAGATGAAGCAGAGGATCGAATCAACAAGTTGGAAGACAAGGTAGCAGAAAACACACCCAATCAGTACAGCAATGAAAAAAAAAGACTTAAAAAAATTGGGGTAGTTTAAAAGGATTCTGGGAAAACATCAAGCATGCCAACATTTGCATCATAGGAATATCAGAAGGAGAAGGGTGAGAGCAAGGAATTGAAAACCCGTTTAAAGAAATAATGATGGGAAACTCCCTTAATTTGGCAAAAGAAATAGACATTCAAGCCCAGGAAGTACAGAGAGTCCCAAACAAGATGAATCCAAATAGGCCCATCCCAAGACACATTCTAATTAAACTGTCAAAGTTTAATGACATGGAGAAAATCCTAAAAGCAGCAAGAAAAAAGAGATCTCCCATAAGATGGTTAGCTGATTACTCAACAGAAATTTTGCATGCCAGAAGGGATTGACAGGATATTTTTAAAGTGATGAAAAGCAAGGACCAACAAACAAAATTACTCTACCCAGTGAAGCTTCTAGACTTGAAGGACAGATAAAGATCTTCCCAGACAAGAAAAAGTTAAAGGAGTTCATCACCACCAAACCAGTATTATAAGAAATGTTAAAGAGACTTTTTTAAGAAGTAAAAAAAAAAAAAAAACATTAAAAATATAAATAATGAAAAGGCAGTAACTAGATTTTTATAAAAATTACTTTAAATGAATTAAATGCTCCAATCAAAAGACATAGGGTGGCTAAAGGATGAAAAAACAAGACCCTTACATATGCTACCTACAAGAGACTCGCTTCAGATTGAAGTACACATACAGACTGAAATTATAGGGATGGTAAAAGATATTTTATAAAAATATAAAAGAAAAGAAAAAAAGCAGGTGTAGCAATATTTATACCAGACATAATTGACTTCAAAACAAAGACTATAACAAGAGACAAAGAAAAACCCAGTAATTCCTCTTCTGGGTGTTTGTGTGAAGAAACCCAAAACATTAATTCAAAAAGACATATGCATTTATATGTTTATTGCAGCTTATTTACAATAGCCAACATATGGAAGCAATAAAAGTTTCCATCAACAGATGAATGGATAAAGAAGTGGTACATATATACAATGGAACATTAGTCAGTTCTAAAAGAGAATGAAATCTTGCCTTCTGCAACAACATGGATGGACCTCGAGGGTCTTAGGCTAAGTGAAATAAGTCAGAGAGAGAAGACAAGAATCATATGATTTCGCTTATATGTGGAATCTAAAAAACAAAATAAACAAGGAAACAAAACTGAAACAAACTTATAGATACAGAGAACATTTGGAGGGTTGCCAAATGGGAGTGGGTTGGGGAGGTGGAGCAGAGGGATAGATTAAGAGGTACAAATTGGTAGTTACAGAATAGTCATGGGGATGTAAAGTATACCATAGGAAATACAGTCAATAATATTTTAATAAAAATGTATGGTGTCAGATGGGTATTAGATGTATTGGGGTGATCACTTCATAAGTTATATAAATGTCTAATCACTATGTTGTATAACTAAAACTAATATAATAATTTATGTCAACTGTAATTAAAAAATAAAAAAATTATTTTAAGAAATGAGATGCCATAGAAATGAATAGGTTATAGATTTCTCATTCTTGGAAGACAGAGTAGGGATAATTTTCTCTATTTTCTGCTAAATATAACTACAATCTCTAGATATGATGTATAATACAAACATAAGAAGATTCTGAAAGATGGCAAGAAAACAAATCAGTTAGAAATTTTATGACTCAGTGAACAACACAGTATTGAGTTTCTTGGGTATTTTTTTCTGCTGCACAATTCCTATACTTGAGCTAAAGAAGTCAGCAACTTTAAAATTCCAATGGCCATAGAGCCATCACACACACACACACACACACACACACACACACACACACACACACGAACACACACACACCTATCTTTTATGAGATAAAAGGGCAGAAAAGGGCCAGTCTAGCATGAAGGAAAATTCTGGGTAATAGCTGGTCTATTCTAGCAAAGCATAACAGAAAAAAATGTGACCATAACAGCAAAGGCTGAGTGGAAACCAGAGATTTCATCTCTACCAGGCAATAAAGACCCACCCTCTTCTCCCTAAGGATGTCAGTGAATATTACATAGGCAATCTGGACTATCATCCCACCCAGCATTAATGGGGCATGCCTCCTTTTCACATCTGAGTGGTGTCATAGGAGGCCTAGTGTATAGTCAGGACATTCACCACTGCCCAGTGGTAACAAGGCAACCTCTGCCATACCATAGTGTTGGCAGAAACCACATAACAAGAAACTTACTCATACCTGACAGTGTAGCATCATCAGAAATTCTCTTACTAACACCCAGAAGTAATGAGAAAGCCCTCCTGACTCAAGGGTCATTGGAAGCCAAGTGAAGAACCTGGACTTCTATCATTACCCGAAAGAAAGGAGACAGTGTCTCCACACTTCTCCTG
>NW_006434367.1:285144-285872 GCF_000325575.1 Pteropus alecto
AGTTTAAATAAGATTTTAAAAATCACATAAAATAATACCCAAAATATCCAAGTTTCAATTCAGACCACTCATCATTACCAAGAATCAAAAAAAAATCTCAAATGGAATTAAAACAGGTAATCAACAAATGTCGAGAGGTGTTATAATTATTTGAGAAATATATTAAAGCTGCCATCATAAAAATCCATCAACAAAGAATTACAAACACACTTTAAACAAATGAAAAAAAATTCAGCAAAGAAATAAAAGATACAAAGAAGAATTAAATTAATGTTTTAGAACTAAAATGTATAATAAACCTAAATTTTAAAACTCAGTGAATGGACTCAACAGTAAATGCAAAGGGATAGAAAATAATCTGTGAACTGTAATATAGAACAATAGAAATTACTCTATCTGAACAGAGGAAAACATAGACTGAAAATTAGTAAACAGAGCCTCAGAGACCTGTGGGAGTATAATAAAAAATCTAATATTTATGCCATCAGAGTACCAGCAGAAGAGGAGAAGGGACTGAAAAAGTACTTGAAAAATAATTGATGAAAACCTCCAATGTTACGAAACACATAAGCTTACAGATTCAACAGGTAGAGCAAATCTCACACAAGATAAACCTAACTAAATCCACACCAAGACATACTGCAGTCAGTCTTTTAAAATTGAGAGAGAGAGAGAGAGAGAGAGAGAGAGAGAGAGAGAGAGAGAGAGAGAGAGAGAGAGAGAGGGAA
>NW_006434367.1:286197-304322 GCF_000325575.1 Pteropus alecto
GAGAGATGGAAGGAAGGAAGGAAGGAAGGAAGGAAGGAAGGAAGGAAGGAAGGAAGAGAGAAAGAGAGAGAAAGAAAGAGAGAAAGAAAAGAAAGAAAATAGCTTGAACGCAGCAAGAGAGAAATAATACTTTACCTACTGGGAAAAAAACAATTTGGATGACAAGAGTTAATAATTAGAAAAAAAACTGAGGCCAGAAGTAGCACAATATTTTTTAAGTGCTTAAAGAAAATAACTGTCAGCCCAAAACTCTACATGCAGCAAAAATGTCCTTCAGGAATAAAGGTAAAATCAACACTTTTTTTTTTTTTTTTTTTTTTGGTTTATTTGGTTTAAAAAAAAAAAGAGAATTTGTCACCAGTAGATCTTAAAGAATGGCTAAATTTCTTTAAACAGAAATAATAAAAATAAGCAACCTTGGAACATCAAGAAGGAAGAAAAAACAATAAAATGAGTAAAAATATGATTAAATATAATAGATTTTCCTTCTCCTCTAGAGTTTTCTAAATTATGTTTGACAGTTGAAACAAAATTTATAACACTGTCTGATGTAATTGTAAGTGTATATAGAGAAAATACTTAAGACAATTATAATGTAAAAGGATGGAGGAAAAGAAACATAAAGGAAGATAAGATTTCTATATTTCACTCTATCTGGTAAATGTTGACACCAGTAGACTGTGATAAGTTATGTATAAATCATGTAATATCTACAGCAACGCCTGAAATAGTCAAAGAGTTTATGGATGAATTAAAGTTAAAGTCTAAAGAACGCTCAAGTAATTTATAGAAAGTCAGGAAAAAGAAAACAAACAAACAAAAAAACAGAAAGAAAAAAAACAAATAATAAAATGTCAGGCTTACACCCTAACATAGCAATAATTACATTAGATGTAAGTGAGTGGCAAATAGTAAAAGCTATGTAAGTGTTAGCAATTTCTATTGTTCTTAATGTTATTTGCTATTATTTATAGATACCACACTTTTTATTTATTTGTTTCTGTTTACTCATCCTTAAAAGAGGATACAGTTACCAGTTGTTAACTTTGGGTATAAGGAAAGAATTGAGTCTATCTATCTCATTTTTCCCAGAGTGCTGGAATATTCTTTTTTTCATATTATACCTCAAATTAAAACAAAATAAAACAAAAAAATAGCCTTTGTCCCATTTTTTAGTATGTATAAGTGTAGTTTGGATCTGCTGTTTGGGGATTTTCTCCTGCTGTGTCTATTTAGTTCCAAACATTACTCTTGATTCCAAACTAAGTTGGAATCAAGAGTAATGTTTGATTATGTGTATATGTGTCTGATAAAGAACCTGTTACTCAACATGTGATGTTTCAAAGATTTTTCTCATCTTTAGCTTTGACATCTTTTCTGTTGCCCTATGTTTTCAGCTTGTCTCTCCTCTCTACAGTAATGTAGAAAATGCTGAAACAGAAGAGGGATGGTGATGTAGGAAGTATGATCCAGTATGGCTAGAATGAGGGATCTGAGCAGAGCTAGGTTTGCTTTGCAGTCTGCTCCTGGAATCTTCTTGGGCCTGTAACCTCATCTAGAGTTTCAGATGATATCGTCAGTATGTACAGTTGTGCATGTCCATAACATATTTCAGTAAATTGAAAGCTTCAGAGCCAGATTAAGAAAATCTGGTTTGCATACTTTTAATCATGATTTATTCTTTTAAGTACATTGACATTGTAACTAAAAGGTCAAATGGGTCCAGATATCATTTTTAAATTTTTTTTTCCTTTAGAAAAATGAATAGGCAAGACATAAGCTGGCAAAATAAATGTTTGAAAAACCTGTATCTGGTTTCTGGGAAACATGGCAAAGTGAGAG
Source organism: Pteropus alecto (assembly GCF_000325575.1). Lineage (NCBI taxonomy): Eukaryota > Metazoa > Chordata > Mammalia > Chiroptera > Pteropodidae > Pteropus > Pteropus alecto. Next base: position 288,040 of record NW_006434367.1, read on the forward strand.
ACGTCCTCAGATCTCTCCTCTTGAAACAACAAAAAGCTGAACATCTAAAACTGAACAAAAAACACCCAAACTACACACCAGCATGTCTGAGTGTGGGACCTGAGCATAAGAGATATCATAGGTCAGAACACCAGGTGTCAGGCGGTGGACTGGGAGAAATAAAGAAGCTGTCTCTTGTAGCCTCCAGAGCTCCCTGCAGGAGGAGGGGGAAGGGTCAGGTCCAACGACTTCCCTGAACATCCCACCCTGGAAGTTCTGTGAGTATCATACAGCCAACAGCTGGGCCCAGTCATCGGGACAGAAAGCAGAGAAGTGGGACGGGACCACAGAGAAACAACAGTTGATTTTTACCAGCCTGATTGCAAAACAGGCTGAGCCACAGCCCGCAACTCCGAACCCAGAGAGTCCCTCCCCTCATACCCTCTGAGACAGAACATCGCAGAGCAAACACTGCCGAGACTAACAGGGACTGAAACTGAGGGTAGCGAGCGTGATTACATAACTACAAGAAAATTTAAAAGGCATTATTTAAGCTTTATATAAAGTAAGGATCCAAGAGGCTTAGACTCCACCTACTGGAAACCAATAGAAAAGCACCTTCTTTGCAATGAGCTAAAGAGAGACATATAAAATAGATCTTCTTTCCAGAAAAACAGCAGAATACACTTCCATTAATGCCCAGATGGAGAAATAGTCTATTAAATACCATGAACACCCAAGGTGACAAGGCATCTCAGAAAGAAAGAGAAAAATCTCCATAAAATAAGCTTACAGACATAGAAATGTGCAACTTAAATGATAGAGTTTTCAGGATGGTACTTCTGAAAAAATTTAGTGAGTTCCGAAATGAGACATATCAACAACTTCAGGAATTGAAAAAACAACTAGATGAGCAGAGCAAGGAGATTGAAACCTTCAAAAAGAACAAAATATCTAGAGATAAAAACACACTGCAAGAGTTGAAAAATGAAACAGCAAGCTTAGAAAATAGAGTCAATCAAATGGAGGAAAGGATCAGTGATATCAAAAACAGGAATCTAGAAATAAATCAGAAGGAAGAAGAGAGAAAACGAAGAATGAAAAATAATGAAAGAGAACAGGAGAGGAAACATAAGAATAATGGGCATTATCAAAGGTGAGGAAAAGAGGCAGGGATTAGAAAGCATTTTCAGACAATAGTTGATGAGAATTTCCCAAATCTAAAGAATGAGCTGGAGCTTGGAATTCAGGAAGTCAACAGAACATACCATTATCTCAACCCAAATAGGCCTTCACCGAGACACATTATTTAAAGTTCTCAAAAATAAACAACAAAGAGAATTCTCAGGGCGGCCAAGAAGAAGAAAATGATAACTTATAAAGGAAAACCCATTAGATTATCATCACTTCTCAGCGCAAACCTTACAAGCCAGAAAGGAATGGAATCAAATATTTAAACAATTAAGTGAAAGGAACCACCAGCCTAGAAAAATGTGTCCAGCTAAGCTCTCCTTTAGATATGAAGGAGAAATTAAGACCTTTCCAGACATACAAAAATTGAGGGACTTCTCCACTACGAGGTCTGCACTACAGGAAATACTGAAAGGGGTCAGCTCATCTAAAACAAAATGACAAAAAGAATATATAATTAGGAATAAAGTGACTGTCAGGCAAATAGAATCAGAGGAGTGCAATCCTTACTAAGAATAGGGCATTATAAACTAAAATAATAAGAAGAGAATTGCTATAACAAGATAGTAATGAACGTTCAGCATAAATAGGGACAAACTGAGATAACAATAACTGAAAAGATCCAAATTCACAAAAGAGAATAGATATAAGGCACAAGTAGAAGAAAATGAATGACTGCATATGTATATAACTATCTTTTTAATATTCATAATGGTAACCACAAACCAAAGATTCAGAACTGAAGTATATAACATAAAAAAAGAAGGACCAGAGACAAAACCCACAAAAGCCAACCAAAATAAAGAAAACAGAAACACGAGGACACAGAAGCAGTGGAAACACTGAGCTACCAGAAAGCAAAAGATAAAATGGCTATAAGAAGTCCTCATATTTCAATAATCACGCTAAAGGTAAATGGACTGAATTCACCATCACCAATAAATAAAGCACAAAGTTGCAGAATTGATGAAAAAACAAAACGCAACCATATGCTGCCTCCAAAAAACACATCTCAGCTCCAAAGACAAATAAAGACTCAAAGTGAAAGGATGGAAAATGATATTCCAAGCAAATGGCATTCAGAGAAAAGTGAGAGTAGCAGTACTAATAAAGGATGAAATAGACTTCAAAATCAAAAAGATAAAGAATGATACTGAGGAACATTTGATAATAATAAAGGGACTCATGCACCAAGAAGACATAATACTTATTAATATCTATACTCCCAATCAGGGAGCCCCAAAATATGTAAAGAAATTACTAATAGAACTAAATGGAGAAACAGACCAAAACACTATCATAGTAGGGGACCTAAATACCCCACTGTCACATATGGACAGATCAGCCAAATAGAAAATCAACAACATCCTTAAATGATACTTTAGACCAACTTGACATAATTGATATTTACAGAGCCTTCCATCCCAAAACAGCTGCTTATTCTTCCTAGTGCACATGCAACATTCTCAAGAATCAACCACATACTGAGACACAGAGATAGCCTCAACAAATATAAGAAGGTTAGAAACATACCAACCATATTCTCTGATCATAATGTTTTGAAATGAGAGATCAACTGTAAAAAGAAAGCAGAAAAAAAACACAAATACATGGAGATTAAGCAACATAACTGGGTGAGTGAAGAAATAAAAAGAGAGATCAAGAGATACATAGAAATGAATGATAATGATAGTACAACATATCAAAACTTTAGGGACTTGGTGAAAGCGGTCATAAGAGGAAAGTTCCTATCATTACAGGCCTATATCAAAAAACAAGAATGAGCCCAAATAAACAACCTAATGCTTCATTTTAAAATAATACAAAAGGAAGAGCAAATGAAGCCTAAAGTTAGCAGAAGGATTTAAATAATCAAAATTAGAGTAGAAATAAGTGAAATTGAAAAAAACAAGTAGAAAAAATAAATGCAGCAAAGAGCTGGTTCTTTGAGGAGGTTAATAAAATTGACAAACTCCTGGCTAGACTGACTTAAGAAAAAAGAAAAAGGACACAAATAAACAAAATCAGAGATGAAAGAGGGGAAATTACAACTGACATCGCAGAAATACAAAGGATCATACAAGAATACTATGAAAAAGTATATAATACCAAATTAATAACCTAGAAGAAATGGACCAGTACTTAGAAAAATACAGTCTTTCTAGAATGAATCATGAAGATCTGGAAAACATAAATAGACTGATTAGCAGTATGGAAATTGAAACAATCATCAAAAATATACCAAACAAAAAGTAACCAGGACCAGATGGCTTCACCAGTGAATTCTATCAAACGTTCAAAGAAGATTTAATACCTATTCTCTTCAAACTCTTTCAAAAAATCAAAGAGGAGGCAATACTTCCTGACTCATTTTATGAGGCCTATATTACTCTGATACCAAAACCTGGTAAAGATAATCCAAAAAGAGAAAGCTAAAGACCATTATCTCTCATGAACAAGGATGCAAAAATTCTAAATAAGATACTAGTGTGCCGAATACAGCAACATATTAAAAAGATTATACACCACGATCAAGTGGACTTTATCCCAGGGGCACAAGGGCGGCTCAATATATGCAAATCAATTAATGTGATACATCACATAAACTAATTAAAAAATAACAATCAAATATCAATAGATGCAGAAAAAGCCTTTGACAGAATACAGCATCCATTTATGATCAAAACACTTAACAAAATTGGTATAGAAGGAAAGTACCTTAATATAACAAAGACCATATATGACAAGCCCTTAGCCAACATTATACTTAATGGTGAAAAATCCTCTAAGATCAGGAACAAGGCATGGCTGTCCACTATGGCCACTGTTATTCAATATAACATTGGAGGTCCTAGCAACTGCAATCAGACAAAAGAAAGATATAAAAGGCATCCAAATAGGAAACAAAGAAAACAAACTGTCACTATTTGTGGATGACCTGATTCTATATATAGAAAACCATAAAGACTCCACAAGAACACTAATAGAAACAATAAGCAAATACAGTTAAGTTTCTGGATACAAAATCAATGCTCAAAAATCCATAGCGTTTTTATACTCTAATAATGAAGTGTCAGAAAAAGAAATGGGAAGAATAACTTCTTTTGCAATTGCAACAAAAAGAATAAAATATCTAGGAATAAATCTAGATATAGAAGGACCTATATGATGAAAACTAGAAGACCCTATTAAAAGAAATCGAAGAAGATACAAAGAACTCATGTGATTCAATAACAAAAAAAAAAAAACACACAAAAAAAACAAGTGATCCAATTAAAAAATGGACAGAGGACATGAACTGGCATTTTTTCCAAGAAGATATACGTATGGCCAACAAACATATGAAAAGATGCTCATCATCACTAGCTGTTTGTTAGGGGAATACCAATCAAAACCACAATAAGATACCATCTCACATCTGTTAGAATAGCTGTTATTAACAGGACAAGTAATAACAAGTGTTGGAGAGAGTGTAGAGAATAAGGAACCCTCATACACTGCTGGTGGGACTGCAAATTGGTACAGCCGCTATGGAAAACAATATGGAAGTTCCTCAAAAAACTAAGAATTGACCTGCCATATGATCCAGCAATCCCCCTACTGGGTATTTGTCCCAAAGACTCGAAAACACATATCCAAGAGGATATTTGCACACCGACGTTTATAGCAGCATTATTCACAGTGGCCAGGACATGGATGCAACCAAAATGTCCTACAAGAGATGAATGGATAAAGAAGCTGTGGTACATATATACAATGAAATATTACTCAATCATAAGAAGAGATGAAATACTGCCATTTGCAACAATATGGCAGGACCTCAAGATAATCATGCTAAGCAAAATAAGCCAGACAGAAAAAGTTGAAAATCACATGATATCACTTATATGTGGGATATAAACCTAAAAGCAACAAACGAACAGGATAAACAAACAGAGACCCATGGACATGGAGTATAGATAGTAGTTACCAAAAGTGACCAGGGCGGGGGAAAGGAGGAGGAAGATAGATGGGATACAGGGGGCCAAATATAGAGGGGTAGAGGGAGAGTGAAGTGGGTAAAGGGGATCAAATATATGGTAGCTGAAGGAAACTGGACTTTGGGTGGTCAACACACAATAGAATATACAGATGTCAAATTATAATGTACACCTGAAAATTATATAATTGTAATAACTAATGTTACCCCAATAAACTTAATAAAAAATTTATAAATTTTTTAAAAAGCTACCAAAAAATAAAATAATAAAGTACATCATTATTGCTCAAAAAAAAAAGAAGAAAAGAAAAACTTGTATCTGACAAGGAACTATTACTAGAATATATAAAATAATTCCTACAATAAAATAATAGCAAGGCAAATAACTCAAAATTAGGCAAAAGACTTGAACAAGCAGTTTGCAAAAGAAAATATATAAATAGCTAATAAGCATAGGAAAAGTGCTCAAAATCATTACTCATTAGAGAAATGTAAATCAAAATTTCAGTGGTTTCACACCAACCACATTTGGCTATAGTTAGAAAGACTGACAATACCAAGTGTTGACAAGAATTTGGAGCAACCAGGACTCTCATACATTTCTGGTGGATGTATAAAATGGTACATCTTTCAGAAAACTTCTGGCAGTTCCTACTTGCTGATTTCCTTTCCAAAGCCATCAGTTTCTCTGAGAAAGACACTTGCCTTACTGTATGACTTTTACTACTTTCTCAGGTGACTCAGCACCTAATTTGCCCATCTAACCTATGTCATAATTATAATGGAGGAATGGATTAATGAGTAATCCTTCCTGGATAATACACACACACACACACACACACACACACACACATACATGTATATATATGTATATATGTATATATATGTATATGTATGTATGTATTTGTAAAACAACTTTGAATGTCAAAATCCAAAGAACAAATATGGACATTTAAGAAGACGGTTGACCAGTTTCAGAAATATTGGGAACATGCAGTATTTTTGTTAACCACTCTCCACTATGACTGAAAGGACAGTCAATATCTAGGTCTTAAAATTAATCACTTTCAGCATCTTAATATGGTACACTCACAGGCCTTTGAAAATCTTCTCAAATTAATTGTATCTTTATTTCTTTGGGTGTTAATTAGATCTTTAAATCAGGGTTATTAACCTACGGAAAACATGAGTGAGGTTTGTATTCAAGGGGTCTGTGCAAATGGGTGTGTGTGTGTATATGTGTATGTGTGCATGTGTGCGTGTGTGCGTGCATGCGTGTGTGTGTGTGTGTGTGTGTGTGTAAAATTAGATAGGTATCTTCAGATTCTAAAAGTTATCAGTGACTCAAAAGATGCTGAGCAATTCTGCTTTTTGTTCCCAGTCCCTTCTGGGCACATCAGGATAAGACTTCTAGAAAGGCTAACGCTCCATTTCCCATGCCCAGGCTTAGAGCAGAATCAAGTATGCATTAGCAGTGATGAAGAAGAAAAACGAAAAAAGAAGGAATCAAAATCCATTAATGTAAAGCTTTATTGACAGCATTGTAGCATGACAACAGTTCAAGATGAGTGTTCTGTAAGGAACCAAAAAGTTTGAAAATGTTATGGGATAAATTGAGGAAAGTTGATCAAAATACAGCGATATTCTGAGAATTGTTACTGCTCAAGTTCTTGTAAAGTATGGGAAAATTGAGGTTGGGTTAATCAAGGGACAGCATGCAAGGATAGCTAGCTTAGGGCCATTAGCAGCCTCTAGTTGATAACTTGGGGTTTAGCAAGAAGGATGGAGAAAAGTAGTTGAAGCTAAGATCTTGCTAGAGTCAATAGAAAGTTTCAGTTCTTCAACATTTTTCAAACCAGCACAATATAAATAAGTTTAACATTTTTTCTTAAAAGTTTGTTTTATATGCTTCAAAAATGCAATTTAAATAATAATGAGCAACTCCTGAATATGAGCTAAATATCAAACATGGAAAACAGACAAATTTATAGGTTATAGAACTGGCAGCCAAGGTAATACTATTATAAAAGTTTTTTTTAGAATTGGTGGCATCTCTTCTTTGTGTCTAAGCTTTACTTTCAACAGCAACTACACTATTGTTTCCTGATGACATTACTCTCAATGCCAGAAATTGACAATACCCAAGACTCTCCATCATTTGAGAAATAAGTATCAAAAAATTAAAACTGCTAATTTTGTGAGTGATAAGATATATACTCATTTCTGAATACAAATATTATTTACTTCAGTCTTTATTATTCTTCCACACCTGCTGTCCATCATTCAAGCGAAAATTGTAACACACCAAAAGGCAAACAAATAAAAACAATTGTCAAAGGGTAAAACAAATAATAAAATCAGACTTGAAGATAACCAAGAAATTGTAACAATAGAACAGGGAGTTTTAAATAGCTATGGCAAACATGTAAAAACATATTTAATGAGAAAAATGGGGACAACATTTATAAACAGATGAGGAAATTTGGTATAGAGAGAAAAACTATGAGCCAAATAGAAGGGAAATGTTATAAATAAAATATACGCAATCAGAGATTAAGAATTCCTTCAACAACTTTACCAGAATTTTGAAAACAGCTGAAGAAAAGTTCAATGAACTTGAATATACGTCAAATTGAAATTATCCAATTGAAACACTAAGAGAAAAATCAGTAAAAACTAGAACCAAGCATCCATAAACTGTGGGACAGTAATAAAAAAAATCTAATATGTGTGTAATTGAAGTACCATAAGGAAAAAAATAATCAAAATTATTTAAGACCCCAGAGGGAAAAGGGGGAAGAATAAATATGTTAAGGAATGGCCATGAATTACCCAAACTTACTAAAAGGTAACAATAAAAAATCCAAAGGTACACCTGGACAAAGCAAAGTGATACATTGATGAAAACCAAAGATAAAATGAAAATTATAAACACAGACAAAGAAAAATATAAACATTATATAGAAATGAATAATAAAATGGATGATAGTAGATTTCTTGTCAGATATTATGCACATAAGAAGACAACTGAATGACAACTTCAAAATACTAAAAGCAAAACATTGTCAGCCAAGAACTCTATAACAGGTAAAAAACACAGTCCCAAAGTGAAGTTAAAATAAAAACATTTTCTGAAAACAGAATCTTCAAATATTAATTGACAGTTTATATAAACTACCAAAAAAATATTAAAAGTTCTTTAGGAAGGAGTAAGATACCAGATAGAAAGTTGGATATACAAGAAGAAAATGAATGTTGGAAATAGTAAAACTAGGATAAATATAAAAGATTTTTTTCCTGACTTTAATTGCTTCAAAAAGATATTTGTCAGTTATAAAATAGGCAATAGATTGAAAAGATACTTCACCGAAGAGAATAAACAAATAGAAAATGGAGACATGAGAAGATTTCAACATTAGCCATTGGTGAAATGCAAACTAAAGCTATGATGATATAGCACTACACACCTATTAGAAGAACTAAAATATGATGATGTCATTTATTGATATGAATGCAGAGCTACTAGATCACTCATACATTGCTGGTAGTAATGTTAAATGATATAGTCACTCTGAAATATTGTTTGAGAGTTTCTTATAAAATTAAGTATACACTTATCATATGATCCAGAAATTATACTGCTGTGTATTTATATTTTTTAAAAAATATATGTATGTTCATACAAAAATCTGGACATGAATGTTCATAGCTGCTGTATTTGTAGTAGACAAAAAAATTGAAAACAACCCAAATGTTCAATGGATATATCAATTTTAAAAAATGTAATACACTTGTACACTGGAATACAGCTCGGCAGTAAAAAGATCAACTATTGGTACATTATGCTGAGTTAAAAAAGAAATCCCAAGAATTACATATATGATTTGATTATATCCATCATTCTCAAAATGACAAAATTATATTGATGAAAAACAATTAGTAGAAGGCAGAGGTTAAGGTTTGGGAAAGGGTGTATCTATTAAGGGGTAAAATGAGGAGTTATTTTGTGGTTATGGAACAGCTTTTCATACTGATTATGTTCACAGTTATATGAATCTACACATGTGATAGAAATTTTATGTAAAAGTTTGTGTAAAAACTGGTGAAATTTGAATAAGTTCTGTGCCTTAGATAATAGTATCATGCCAATGTCAATTTCCTGATTTTGATAATATACTATGGTTATGGAAAATATAAGTGAAGTAAGCTGACTGAAGGGTACTTGAAAACTCTCTGTACTTCTTTGGCAGCTTCTTGTTTCATGACCTTTCAAGATAAAAATTTAATTATAAGGTAACTAACTGCTTAAAATGAAAATTATATTAATAATTAATTACAAATAATTAACGACATTAATATTGTAGAGTTTATAACATAGGAGTGAAATATTTGACAACAATAGCACACAAGATGGGAGAAAAGAATGGAAATCTAAAGATTATGCACTATAAGTGAAGTGATAAGTATTATTTGAAAAAATACTATGAAAAGTTAAAGATATATGCTATGAACTTAGAGCAGCATGAGAAAAAATTAAATGGTATAGTAAATAAAAGAATATTCATGAAAAGTGGAAATAAAAATGCTTAATCATAAAAAGTACTTAATTGAAAAGAATGCAGAATGAGAACAAATGGAGTAGAAAATAACTAGCAACAATATAAATTCAACCATATAAATATTTGCAGTAAATATGCAGTTCACCTTGAACAACGTAGGGGTTAGAGGCACTGATCTCCCATGCAGTCAAAAATTTGAGTATAAATTTTCACTCCCCTAAAACTTAACTGCTAATAGCCTACTGTTGACCAAGACTTACCATTAACATAAACAGTCAATTAAAACATATTTTGTATATGTATTATATACTGTATTCTTACTATAAAATAAGCTAGAAAAAATGAAATGTTGTTAAGAAAATTATTAGGAAGAGAAAATGCATTTATAGTACTGAAAAAATTTGCAGATATGAACTGCTCAATTCAAACCCATGTTGTTCAAGGGTCAACTGTAATCTAAACAATCCAATTAAATAGCTGAGGTTGTTAATTTAGGAAGAAAATCAAGAGGTAACTCTATGGTTTAAGTATAAAGACATAGATGGGTTGAACATAAAATGATGGGAAAAGATATTTCACAAAGCACTAATCAAAAAAATAAATAAATGAGTGTCTGTATTAGCATTAGAAAGTTAAAACCAAAACAAGGATGAAGAGGGACAATTCCGCAATGATAAAAAGTTCAAGTCATCAGGCAAACAGCAATTCTAAATGTATATGCACTTAACAATACAGTTACAAAATCCAGAAGCATAAACTGATATAACTAAAAAAGAGAATAGACAAATACAAAATTATAGTTGGAGACAGTAACATTCCACTCTCTGAAAATGATAGGATTAAAACTGAAAACTTCTGTAAAATCTCAGACTTCAGTGAAAAAGATTTACATTTCCCCCAGGAAATGAAGCCAGTACCTGAACTGGATAAAATACTTAGTCACTGATATTTCTGAGTGTCACATAATCTCTGTGTTATATACAGTTTTCAGTAAAGGCAAAACCAGTAAAACACTCTTAACTATAATTTCTGGGCATTGTCTATTAAGGAAGAAACATTTCTTCTTAAAATATTTAGGCTTCTTTTTACTAACATAGCTGTAATTTTTCTAAGCATTATTGTTGTAGTATTGGGTCATGTTGAAGAAAAATCAAGGAAAACAGACCTTTCACTATTATGCCAATATAATAAAGAATTTGACACAAGAGAGCCTTTTTAAAAACTTAATCCGATAATAAAGGAAAATAGATCGATAGAGAGAATATGAGAGAAAATCTGATTATACATGTTTATTTTATCATGTTTTATTTTAAAAGAAGTTATAAGGAAGAAGAAGAAGAAGAAATAAAATAAAACATCCTGAGGTTTTCTTTCAAGAGGAAAAAAAAAAACAATTTTTCTATTTTGCCTTCCACCTACTATGATCCCTGATCTAGATGACAATACCTTCCCGTAAGAACTCCAACTAGCCAAGTTAAAGAAACACTGTTTTCAAAGCCTCTCTTGGTTCTCCGTGTGGTTAAAAGTTTTTCGATCCAGGACTGAGAGCTAATTTATTTAGAAGATCATTATAATTGTCTGTTTTGTTGTTTATTGTTGATGTTTTAATTTTTTATTATTAATTTTAAGTATACAGTAGATTTGGTTAGACATTTATACAGTTTATGAAACAATTTCTCTGATTACTTTATCTTCCTTCTGGCCCTACACATAGTCATTACATAGTCATTACATTACTGCTGACTGCATTCCCTATGCCATGCTCCCTATTCCCTATGCCATGCTCCCCATCCCCATGACTATCTATCAACTACTAATTTGTACTTCTTTAACCCTTCACCCTTTTCTCCCCAACCCCATTCTCCTGTGGCTGTCATCTCTACATTTATGAATCTGCTTTCAATTAGTTTGTTCTTTTTGTTCTTTAGCTTCCACATATAAGTGAAATCATATGGTATTTATCCTTCTCTGTCTGACTTATTTCACTCAGCACAATAATCTCTAGGTCCATTCATGTTGTTGCAAATGGTAGGATTTAAATTTTTTAATGGCTGAGTAACATTCCATTGTATATATAAACCATAACTTCTTTATCCAATCTTCTGTTACTGGGACATTTAAGTTGCTTCCATATCATGGCTATTGTGAATAGTGCTGCCATGAACAAAGGGATGCATAGATCTTTAGGAATTAATGTTTTAGTTCTGTGTTTGTTTTCGTTTTGTTTTGTTTTTGTTTTTGTTTTGATAAATACCCAGAAGTGCAATTACTGGGTCAAAAGGTAGATCTATTTTTAATTTGGGGGGGAAACTCCAGACTGTTTTCCATAGTGGCTATACCAATTTGCAATACTACCAACAGTGTATGAGGGTTCCCTTTTTTCTACATCCTCGCCAACACTTGTTCTTTGATTTATAGATGAAAGCCATTCTGACAGGTGTGAAGTGATATCTCATTGTGGTATTAGTTTGTATTTCTCTGATAAATAGTGACCTTGAGCATTTTTTCATACATCTATTGACCATCTGTATTTCCTCTTTGGAGAAATATCTATTCAGATCTGCTCATTTTTTAATTGGGTTGTTTGTATTTTTGTTGAGTTGTATGAGTTCTTTATATATTTTGGATATTAACCCCTTATCAGATGTATCATAAGCAAATATCTTCTCCCATTTAGTAGGTGATCTTTTCATTTTGTTGATGGTTTCCTTTGCTGTGCAAAAACTTTTTAGTTTGATGTAGTACAATTTGTTTATTTTTTTTCTTTTGTTTCTCTTGCCTTAGGAGATATATCTGAAAACACATTACTAGTAGCCCATGTTTTCTTCTAGAATTTTTATGGTTTTGGCTTTTACATTTAAGTCTTTAATCTATTTTGAGTCTATTCTTGAATACAGTGTAAGAAGGTTGTCCAGGTCATATTTTTTGCATGTATCTGTCCAATTTTCCCAACACAGTTTAGATTATCTTTACCTCATTGTATATTCTCACCTCCTCTGTCATCTATTAAGTGAACATGTAGACGTGGATTTATTTCTGGGCTCTCTATTCTATTCCATTGATCAATGTATCTGTTTTTATGCCAGTACCATGCTGTTTTGATGACTGTAGACTTGTAACATAGTTTGATATCAGGTAGCGTGATACCTCCACCTTCCTTCTTCTTTCTTAAGATTGCTATGGCTATTTGGGATCTTTTATAGTTTCATATAAATTTTAGAATTATTTGTTCCAGCTCTCTGAAAAATGCCATTGTTATTTTGATAGAGATGCATTGAATCTATAGATTGCTTTGGGTAGTATGGCCACTTTAGCAATGTTGATTCTTCCTACCCATGAGCACGGCATACACTTACATTCTTTGTAACTACTTCAATTTCTTTTTTCAATCACTTATAATTTTCTGAGAACAAGTCTTTTACTTCCTTGGTTAATTTGATGCCCAGGTATTTTTTTTGTTTTTGATGCAATTGTAAATGAGATTGTTTTCTTAATTTCTCTTTCCAAAAGTTCATCATTGGTATATAAAAATGCCACTGACTTCTGAATATTAATTTTATAACCTGCTACTTTACTGAATTCATTGATCAGTTCTAACAGATTTTTGGTGGAATCTTTAGGGTTCTCTCTATACAGTATCATGTCATCTATAAATAATGACAGTTTTACTTTTTTCTTTTCAATATGGATTCCTTTTATTTCTCTTTCCTGTTTGATTGCTATGACTAGGACTTCCAATGCAATATTGAACATGAGTGGCGAAAGTAACAACCTTGTCTTATTCATGATCTTAAGGAGAACACTTTAAGCTTTTTCCTACAGAGTATGATGTCAGCTATAGCTTTCTCATATATGGTCTTTATAATATTGAGGTATGTTCTCTCTATTCCCACTTTTCTGAGAGTTTTTATCATAAATAGATGCTGGGTTTTGTCAAATGCTTTATCTGCATCTATTGATATATTCATGTGATTTTTACCTTTCAATTTGTTAACGTGGTGTATCACATTAAATAATTTACATATATTAAACCAATCTTTCACCACAAGAATAAATCCAACTTGATCATAGTGTATGATATTTTTAATGCACTCCTGAATTTGGTTGCTAATATTTTCTTGAGGACTTTTACATCGATGTTAATAAGGGATATTGGCCTATAGTTTTTTTGTTTGGTTGGTTGGTTGGTTTTTTATTTTTTGTCTCTGTGTGTTATCTTGTTTTTTTTTAAATTAACTTTATTGGAGTAATATTTTATTTGTTAATACAATTATATAATTTTCAGGTGTACATTATAATTTGACATCTGTATATTCTATTGTGTGTTGACTACCCAGTTTCTTTCAAAGTCCAGTTTCTTTCAGCTACCATATATTTGATCCCCTTTACCCCATCTATCTACTCCCTCCTCCTCTACACACTACCCTCTGGTAACCACTAGTCCATTGTCCATGTCCATGAGTATCTGTTTGTTTGTCCTATTCATTTGTTGCTTTTAGGTTTATATCCCATAAATAAGTGATATCATGTGATTTTCAACTTTTTTCTGTCTGGCTTATTCCGCTTAGCATGATTATCTCGAGGTCCATCCATATTGTTACAAATGGCAGTATTTCATTTCTTCTTATGATTGAGTAATATTCCATTGTATATATGTACTACAGTTTCTTTAGCCAGTCATCTATCGTAGGACACTTTGGTTGCTTCAATGTCCTGGCCACTGTGAATAATGCTGCTATGAACATCAGTGTGCAAATATCTTTTCAGATATGGGTTTTCAAGTCTTTGGAGTAAATACCCAATAGAGGGAATGCCGGATCATATGGTAGATCAATTCTTAGATTTTTGAGGAACCTCCATACTGTTTTTCATAGTGCAATCAGACAAGGGAAAGTGGCTGTACCAACTTGCAGTCCTACCAGCAGTGTATGAGGGTTCTTTTTTCTCTGCACCCCCTCCAACATTTCTTATTACTTGTCCTGTTAATTATAGCCATTCTAACAGATGTGAGATGGTATCTCATTGTGGTTGTGATTTGCATTTCCCTAATAGATAATGCTGTTGAGCATCTTTTCATATATTTGTTGGTGATTTATATGTTCTCTAGGGAGAAGTGTCTGTTCTGGTCCTCTCCCCATTTTTTAATTGGATCCTTTGTTTTTTGTTGTTATTGAGTTGTATGAATTCTTTGTATATTTTAGATATTAGGCCCTTATTGGTGTTGTTGCTTGCAAATACATTTTCCCATTTGGATGGTTGTCTCTACCTTGTTGACAATTTCTTTGGCTGAACAGAAGCTTTTTTAGTTTGATGTAGTCCCATTCATCTATTTTTGCTCTTACTTCTTTTGCCTTTGAGATTAAATTTATAAAATCCTCTTTAAGTCCAATACTCTTTAGTTCCTATGTTTTCTTCTATGCATTTTATTGTTTCAGGTCTTATAGTCAGGTCCTTAATCCATCTCCAGTTAATTTTGGTGTGTGGTGATAGACAACAGTCTAGTTTCATTCTTTGGCAGGTGGCCTTCCAGTTTTGCCAGCACTATTTATTGAAGAGGCTTTCCCTTCTTCACTGTATGGTTTTGGTTTTTTTGTTGAAAATTATTTGCCCATATAAATATGGGTTCACTTCTGGACTCTCAATTCTGTCCCACTGGTCCATGTGTTTATTTTGCTGCCAATACCATGCCATTTTGATTACTGTCACTTGGCAGTATAATTTGAAGTTGGGTAGAGTGATGCCTCCAGCTTTGTTCTTTTTTCTCAGGATGGCTTTGGTAATTTGGGGTCTTTTGTGCTTCCATACAAATCTGACGATTTTTTGTTCTATTTTTTTAAAACATGATGATGGGATTTTGATGGGGATTGCATTAAATCTGTATAATGCTTTACGTAATAAGGTCATTTTAACTATATTGATTCTTCCAATTTAAGAACACAGAATACCTTTCCATCTTTTTTTATCTTCTTCAATTTCTTTTAATAGGGTCTTATAGTTTTCATTATATAGGTCCTTCACATGTTTCATTGGATTTATTCCTAGGTAGCTCATTCTTTTTGTTGCAATTGAAAAAAGAATTATTATTTCCACTTTCTTTTCTGACACTTCATTATTAGAGCACAGGAACGCTATGGATTTTTGAATGTCAGATTTTGTATCCAGAGACTTTACTGTATTTGCTTATTGTTTCTAGTAGTGTTCTTATGGAGTCTTTAGGGTTTTCTATATAGAGAATCATGTCATCTGCAAATAGTGACAGTTTGACTTTTTTGTTTCCTATTTGGATGCCTTTTATATCTTTCTCTAGCCTGGTTGCACTCGCTAGGACCTCCAATATTATGTTGAATAGCAGTGGCAATAGTAGACAGCATTTTCGTCTATGCATGCCTTATCTCCACTCCTCTTTGCGACATACATATATTTGTCATTTTGTTTTAGGTGACCTGACCTCTTTTAGTATTTCCTGTAGTGCAAAATTCCCTCAGTTTTTATATACCTGGAAAGGTCTTTATTCTCCTTCATATCTAAAGGAGAGCTTAGCTGGATACATTATTCTTGGCTGGTAGTTCCTTTCG
>NW_006434367.1:305042-316548 GCF_000325575.1 Pteropus alecto
CTGAATTCGGTTTTCTAATATTTTGTTGAGGATTTTTGCATCTATGTTCATCAGGGATATCAGCCTATAATGTTCTTTTTTTGTAATGTCTTTGTCTTGTTTTGGAATCAGGTTTAATGGTGGCCTCATATAATTATTTTCAACTATAGCGTTCTTTTTTTGTAATGTCTTTGTCTTGTTTTGGAATCAGGTTTAATGGCGGCCTCATAATCAGGTTTAATGGTGGCCTTCCTTTCTCTTGAATTTTTTTAGAATAGTTTGAGAAGAATGTTAATTATTTTTTGAATGTTTGGTAAAAGTCATCTATGAAGTCATCTGGTCCAGGACTTTTGTTTTTTTGGAAGTTTTCTGATTACTGATTCGATTTTGGTGGTAATTAGATTTTCTGTTTCTTCTTGACTCAGTCTCAGATATTGTATGTTTCTAGGAATGTATCCATTTCTTCCATTGTCCAATTTGTTGTCATTATAATGCTGTGTTTGTTGGTTGTTGTTGATGTTTTAATTTTTTTTTAAAGCATAACTCAGGCTAGTCAGTAAAAAGAAGGTTGAGCAAAAGAGAGCTAATATGATCTGCACAGTAAAGATAACAACTATTTTGAGTTTGCCAGCAGCACTCCAAGGCAGGTGTGCATGGACTGATTAGACCAGAGCAAGTCAGTTAAGGGGAAAAGTTCAGGTTTGGGAGTTTAAAAGTGAAATTCAAGAAATCATAGCAATCGGGTAACTAATAAAAGATAAACCAAAGACCCATAAGAAGAAGAAGGAATGAAAGATAACATTGGTGGAAGTGCTAGGGCTGATGGTGATGGCTTAGAGCATGCTCGGGAGGGAGTTGCCAGTGGTGAAGCACCCTGCTCATATACAAAAATGCCTTATATTTGAAGTCATTCTTAAATTCAGTTTCTCAGTTAGATCTGGAGACAACAAAAACACTACAATGAGCAACATCACTATGAGCATGAACAGTATAGATCACTACAATGAGCATCATTATGTGAGGGCTAAGAGACAGGTGATCAGGTCAGTGGTTTTTGGTCTGTTGTCCAGAAAAAGTGTGAAGATGATAAAAAGGAAAAGGAAGGTGTTGTTGGCAATTCCAACACCAGCTTGGGAAATAAAGAATTTTTTAGTGGTAACATTAAGTGGGAAGAAAATTCATCTTAATGCTACAGAGATACAATAATTATATATTTGGAAAAAAAGTAGACCTTACATCATCAGTGTTATTCCTTACATTACCAAAGTCGATACCAGTACCATTTATATTGTATTCAATTACTCTTTATTAAAATGACTAACCTTTATAAGTTTTTTTTTTTTAAAAAAGAAATCATAGCAGACCAAATTCTTAGGAGAAAGAAGGTTAGTGAAAAATTTATTTTTATAACAAAGATGGCCAAGAAATTTTAAAACAGAGATACTATATATGTAATTTCAAGTGGTTTCCTATTCTATAGCATGGGGTAAAACTTCTCAGTTAGCCCAAACGATCCAGAAAAGTTTTGCACTCATCAGCCTTATATGTTAGTGCTGCCTTAGTAAATGAAATAAGAGAGATTGTGACCAAAGTACAGAGGAACAGAACTAATGAGGAAGGGTAGAGAAAACCATAAGAGTCAGGGTTCTAGTAGGCATCTACCAGAAGTATTGTCTGGAAATTCTGAGAAAGTTTTAATGTGTTGGACTTTCAACCGGATTTGGGATGCAAAATTAGTGCTGTCTTATTAAATACTAAAAGTATGATCCTTCACAGCTGCATGAACACAATTTATAAGAACATGAATCTTTTGCATAGTTCATTGAAATTTAACATAATATTGTAGTTGCAAAACCTAAATATGTATTTAATTCTTTTGCTTTAAAATATAAGTGCCATTTGTAGTCATGAGCTTTTCTCAATTTTCCCTTTCATATGATCTGTGTGGAAAGAGCTTGTGAAAGGAAAACATTTATATTAAATTTTAAAAATCAAAGTGGTACCTGCTATTCAACTCTGACCACTAGGATACTAATGATTATTGCTCAGAATCCTCTACTGATCCTCAAACCAGTCACTAATCCTAGGCTTCTAGCCCCAGCTACACTCCAACATATCATAATTACTTCTCAGCAAAGCTTAGGAAATAAAGAAACCCATTGGAGAAAGTTAAGCATAATTGCTAAGTTTTTTCAAGGCTATATTCTTCATGATAAATAAAGGCTATACTCTTCATGATAAATAAATAAATGAAAACTGAAAGTATTCTCAGTTAACAAGAAATTTCTGGAGACTTTCATGTTCTATGTTTTGAATTTTGTACCTAAGATAATAATCCCAGAATCTCAGGGACCACAGTCACCTGTTAACTAAAAAGTTGAATAACTCTAAGAGGACTTGGACTCCTAGGTTATTTTGCCAATTTTATACAAATACAGCATTTCTCCCTAGATCTCTCCTAAAAATGATACTGTTCACCTGTAAAGCAAACTGAAGTCCTTACTTTGCAGGCACAGTCCATGAATGCAAAGTAGTACTCTAAATGATAAGGCAGCTCATAACTCAAATGGCAAAAAGTAAGGAAATTTAATATAATATCGTAGAAGCAAAACTAAAATATTTATTTATTCATTTTGACATTTGTGTTCACCACGAAAGCCTCACCATTCTGTCTTCTTTCTTCTGTCTTTTCCCTATTTGACCTATTGATGGCCTTCAGGCCTTAATAATTTTCGCATACCTGCCTCCAGTTTACTTAACCCAAGGGTGATCATCAAGTCAGCTCTTCTAAGCACATAGGTGTGTCTGAATGAGTTTCAATAATAATAATAGTCCACTTTGGAGTACTAGCAGTACTTATTTGTCTGGAGGAAGCTAAAAACTTGCCCTTACAGCAACTTTGGTATAAATTTAATACACTTTATCACCCAGAGTCAATTTCTTCCAGCAAATGCCTGGTCGAGGCTCAAAGTTTCAAAATTTGGTAATTTTCCTTGGTTGGGGTTTTAGCCACTAATCATCAACAAATTTAAACAATTTTTAAAAATGTCTTTTGAGAATTCATTTCAGGGAAAGAAAAAAGGAAAACAATTATCTAGTGACTCAATAGCAAAAAGAAAAAAAATATTCATCCTGAAAATCAATAATAAATACAAGAATAGTTTCTCAAGTTACCTTACAAAAACTAAACTGCAGAATTTATAGTCATACCTGTGTTCATCTTAGACATTTTGTATACATATTAGTGAAAAAGTAGCTGATCAATAGATTCATGTTTTATATTCTTAAAGAGTACTCTAAATCTTATACTATTAAAGAAATAAATGAACGTAGAGAATTTTACTAACTTTAGATAAAAAAAAAATAAGTTTTTTCCACCTAATGTTTTCATTGAAGAATGTTCTCTTCTTTTAAATTTGGGCTTGTGACTGTTCCAACCAATAGAATATGGCAGAAATGGTGCTATGTCACTTCTGAGGCAAAACTCATAAAAAGACTCAACTTCCGCTTGGTTTACTCCTTTTGGGGGCAATCGCCATTTCAACCAGGCCACGATACTGTGAGGAAGCCCAAACCACCCCACATGGGGAGTCCACATAGGCCAGCAAGGAGAGGAATTGTGGCCCCAGCCAACAGTCAGCATCAAACACCAGACAGGGGGTAAACCAGTCTGCAGATGACTCCAACCTAGCCTTCAAGCCTGCCCAGACATCATGGAGCAGAGACGAGCCATCCTTGCTATTCCACATCTAAATTTCTGACCTGTAGAATCAGTGAACATAGTAAATGACTGTTTTCCACCACTAAGTTTGGGGATAATTTGTTATGCTACCATATTAACAGGAATAAGAATAAAAAGGGAGACATCATAAAAGCCATCAAAGAAGGGTGCCAAGAGCCTGCATGTTGCTGAAGCCAGAGAGGAATAGCTCCAATGAGGGAGGAGTCCGGAAGGAACCAAAACTAAATAGAGGCAAAGAGGGAGGCAATTAGGGAAAAGTCTTTGGACTTTGCAATTAAAGGAAGTCTGCCTTTAGTTTCTGTTGGAGGAACAAACATATTAGGTGTGAGGTGTAATGGGAGGTGGAAACCATAAATTTAGAGAAATTTTTGGGAAGAGTTGCAGTTTAAAAAAAAAGGAGAGGATAGTAACCAGAGGGCAAATCCAAAGAATATGATTTATAGACAGAGGGAAATAAGCATCTCCTTAGAATGTTAGGAAGAAGTCAATGGTAAAGTTCAGTGAGTGTATGGCGTTAAGAGTCAGAGGATAGTGGAAAGTACAAGGTTACCCAGGAGGGGAAAGAAGGGTAGACAGAGAGAAGGAAAGAAGATACTTCTTCATCTGAGACAAGAAAATGAGGGGAAAAAAGAGTAAATAATAAAAAAATTTTTTTTTGAGAAAGAGAGAAATCAAAACTTATTTTGTGTAGCCCCTCTCCCTTTAGCAAAATAAAAACTAAACTTATCTAGATGACTCAAAAAAAAATGAGAGTGAATACTTGAGAATTATGTAGAATTTGTTTCCTGTCCTCACGGTTGAGCTTACTCTCCAAATATTTTTTCAAGTCTTCTGAAAAAATATTAACAGGGGAAGCAATCTTAAAATTCATTAGATGGTAGAGTCAAGACATCACTAGTGATTCTTCAGAAGGGTCATTTTTGGGCTTCAAGTAAATCATAAAATATCTTATTTCATAGATATACTTCCTCTAGATAGTACATGTAACTCATCATACACTGATATGAATATTATCTAACAACTTCATCTTCTCTCCTGTCTTATTGAAAAGACATGTTTGCAAATCATCTTAAATAGAAAACTTCTTTTTTTCAAATAAAGATATGTGAACCAGGAGAGCATGCTATGATACGTAAATATCAGCTTATCACATTTATTTGCATTGGGGGCTAACTTTCTGATTTATAACTTCCACAGAAATAAGATTTCACTTAGTTGTACAGTTGTTCCTGACTCTTGAAATAAGGAGATGATTTGGGCATAGTATTTAAATGTCATTATTTAAAAAAAAATTTTAAAGAAAAACTTGTGATACAGAATGCAGGAACCCATAAGAAGTCATTTTTTCCTCTTTTTAGTTAAAAAAGGAAATCCAATTTTGAATACAATACATTTATTTAAAAAAATAAACTATCGAACAACCCTCTACATAAGGCTAGCTTTGTGCCAGAATTAAGGACTTTACATTTTTTTTAAATCCTGTGACAAATACATGACAACAGATAATATTGCTATTCAATTTTACAGTGAAGAAACAGAACAGGGGGAGTGAAGTCACTTGCTCAAGGTCTCAGAGAGAGTAAGTCCTATGCAGAGCTGAGTTTTGAACCCAGAAGATCTCACTGACTTAATCAGTCTGCCATGCTGAAATAGCATGTGTCTGATGGGGGCTTCTCCCTTTTGACAAAACAACAAACCAAAAAAAAAAAAAATCCACTTTGTATACTCTGAACATGCAAAACACATAAAAAAAGGGGGGAAAAAAAACTTAGCTTAGCTTAGCTGAGGTAAAGTAAGTGCAAGTTGAAGAGATTGTTATACACTCCCCAAACTCACATGTTTTTCTTAACAGAGCATATTTGATAACGTTCATATGTAGCTTTTAATGAAATATGTATAAAAGCTTCAGGAAACTGATAATTTGTTACATTTATCTATTATAGAACAATGGACTTTTAGAGAACAAAGGGACTTTTGATTTTGTGCAGTCAGGCAATTTCACTTTATAGATGAGACGTCAGGGCTTAGAAAGTTTAAGTGACTTTTTAAATGTTACATACCCTGTTGAAAGTTGGATGAGAACTAGCAGAAGTCAAAATTTTTCATTAAATTAGTTTCTCATGTAGTCAATTCGCTCTAGATTCTGTCAACAGATGGTCATTGGTACCAATTCAATGCCTACAGGAATCCCCAATTTAGGTTGTGGCGAAGGAGACTTTACTCAGTGCAAACAGCTCAACTGTGATACAGCATGGCTGTGGAACAGCCTGTCTGTGGAACAGCTCAATAGTGTTACAGCTCAATTACGAGACAGCATGGCTGAGGAACAGCACACCTGTGAGGCAGTCCTAGGGGTGAGCCAGCTCAGTCCCTCTCCAGCTTGACAGCTCTGCCCTGCTCCAGTCTGCCCTGACATCTCTGTTCCACTCAGACCCATTGAGATAGGGCAGCTCTGCTCTGCTCTGCTCTGATCTGATGAGATGTCTTCCGTGTTTCAGCTCCAGCCAGGAAAACAGCAGTCTTCAATGGAAAGGGAAAGCATACTCTCCACCAAGAGGGGAGCTGACTGACTTGTATAGAGAGAAGTGGCCACCCCTGCTCCCTGATTAGCCCATTCTCATGCAAATGAGTCCTCACAGTTTGATAGGTCCAAAAAGCACTGTCCCGATTGGTCAGAATGGATCTGCTCTGATTGGTGTGAATGAGGATATAGCTGCACAGCTCTGATTGGATGGGGAAAGTCTCAGTCTTCCTGGTTGAAATAGGATTCCAGGAACTCCTTTATAAGGGTTAGCTCAGATGGCTGGACCACAGTGCAGGCAGTCAGTTCCGTTCAGGCTTCTCCCTAGAGTGGGCTTGGGTGAAAGGCCCCTGTTTAGAAATGACTGCTAGGCTCTATTTTTAAATTTGACCCTAGTTAGCTACCAGAACCCTTCTTGGTAGGTATCTTCTTTTTCAGACTTGATAATTCTTACATTTCTTTGGTAATATTACTAAATTTAATGATTTACCGCATTTTTGATACACATATGGTTAAGCCAGAAGCTTTAGAATTTCATAACATCTTTACAATTCACACATAACATAGTGGTCAGTATACAACAGAGTATTGTTAACCATAGTCACTACAGATTCAATAAAGAGGTTTCACATCGGACTATAATAACAGAAGAATGAATCAGTGAACTCAAGGATGGAACATTTGAAACTATCGTGGTAGATAGTAAAACGAATAAAAATTAATATAGAAAGCCTACTGGACTTATGGGATACCATTAATAAAACTATATATATATATTTGGACTCTGAAATGGAGAGAATAGGGAGAGAGAAATAAAAGTTTATTTAAATAAATAATCGCTGAGAACTTTTCAGATGTGAGGAGAGATTTGGACATTATATTCATAACATGCATCGGTCCCCAAATTCAACTCAAAAAAGATCTTCTTATAATATAACTGTCAAAAATCAAAGACAAATAATCTTAAAATCAGCGAGAGAAAATAACATTCTTACTTACATGGGGTCCCACATAAGGCTTTCAGCAGATGGAGAAATAGTAACCTCATATCCCAGCAGAGACTGGGATGATATATTTAAAGCACTGAAAGAAAAAAAACCTGTCACCAAGAATACTTCATCTGGCAAAATTGTCCTTTGTAAATGAAGGATACAAACGTCCCAAGAAAAACAAAACTGAAAGACCTGCCTTACAAGAAATGATGAAAGGAGGTTGTCAAGCTGAAATGAAAGAGTGCTGATTAGTAACATAAACACATACGAAAATATAAAACGCACTGGTAAAGGTAAGAATATAGTCAAATTGAGAACATTCCAGTACTATAATATAGTGGTGTATTAAATAATCACTTCGTTTTAGTATAAAGGTTAAAAGACAGATGTATTGAAAATAACTATAGCTACAGTAACTTGTTAACAAATACATAACATAAAAATATGTAAACTGTGACATCAAAAACATAAAATTGGGGGATGGGAATTAAAGAGTAGAGTTTTTGCATGCGGTAAAGTTAAGATGTTATCAGCTTAGAATAGACTGTTGTAACTATATAATGTTTTCTGTAAGCCTCAGGGTAAACACAAAGCAAAAACTACGGTGGATACACACAAGATAAAGAAAAGAGTATCAAAGTATACTACTACAAAAAATCATTAAGTCACAAAGGAGGACAGCAGGAGAAAAAGAAAGAAACAAAGGAACTACAAAACAGATAGAAAACAATAAGATGGCATTAGTAAGTTCTATCTATCAATAATTACTTGAAATATAAATGGATTAATTCTCCAATTAAAAGGTATAGAGTGGCCAAAAGGATAAAAATTATAATACTCAACTATATGATGCTTAGAAGAGATTCACGTAAGCTCTAAGATGCATCACCTCAAAGTGAAGGGATATAAAAAGTTACTCTATGGAAATAGAAACTGAAAGAGAGCAGAAATAGCTACACTTACATCCACCAAAATACATTTGAAGTCAAAGACTGTAACGAGATACAAAAAAAAAAAAAAAATTCATTATGTAATAATAAAAAGGTTGATTCAGCAAAAGGATATAACGATTACAAATATATATGCACCTAACACCAGAGTACCTAAATATAAGCAAATACTAACAGATATGAAGGGGAAAAAATTACAATAATATGAAGGGACTTCAATACCCCACTTTCAACAAAGAATAAATTGTCCAGACATATAAATCATTAAAGAAACATTGGACTTGAATGATACTTTAGATTAAGTAGATCTAATAGACATATACAGAACAATCCATCCACCACCAACAGAATATACATTCTTCTCAAGTACACATGGAACAACCTCCAGGATAAATCATACTTTAAGTCACAAAAAAAGTCTTAGCAAATTTAAAAAGTGTGGAATCATACCAAGGATCTTTTTAAAACACAATGGATTGAAACTAGAAATCAATAAAAGGATGAAAACTAAAAAATTCACAAATATGTGGAAATTGAACAACGCAATTCTGAACAACCGATAGGTCAAAGAAGAAATCAAAAGGAAAATCAGAAAATATCTTGAGAACAATAAAAATGAAAATGCACATACCAAAACTATGGGATGCAGCAAAGCAGTGCTAAAGAGGGAAATTTATAGTAATAAATGCCTACATTAAGAAAAAAGGTCTCATATAGACAACTTAATGAAACTTAAAAAAAAAGAAAACTAAGCCCAATGTTAGAAGAAAGAAATAACAGAAATTTAGAGAAGAAATAAATGAAATAGAGACTAAAAAGAAAATAGAAAAAAATCAAGGAAACTGAGACCTGGTTTTTAAAAAGATAAAATTGACAAACCTTTAGCTAGACCTATTAGGAAAAAAACAGAGGACCAAAATACATAAAATTATAAATGAAAAAGGAGACGTTACTACTGATACCGCAGAAATACAAAGGATCATATGAGACCACTCTGAAAAATTACATGTCAACAAATTGGGACAACTTAGAAGAAATAAATTCGTAGAAACATACAACCTATCAAGAGAGAATCAAGAACAAATAGAAAATCTGAAAAATCACTAGTAAAGAGATTGAATCGATGATCAAAAACCTCCCAATAAAGAAAAGGCCAGGACCAGATGGCTTTACTGGTGAATTCTACTAATGAAAGAAATAAAGAAAACAAACCCATTTATAATAGCATAAAAAAAATAAATCTTTGAAATAAATTTAACCAAGAAAGTGAAAAATCTGTGTACCGAAAATGATAAGATGCTGAGGAAAAAAATTGAAGAAGACACAAATAAATTAAAAGATATTCACTGTTTATAGATCTGAAGAGTTAATATTGTTAAAATGTTCTTAATACCCAAAGCCATTTATAGATTGAGTGTAATGCCTATCAAAATGCTAACCATATTTTTCACAGAAATGGAAAAATAACCCTAAAATTCACATAGAACCACAAAAATTCTGAATATCCAAAGTAATCTTGAGAAAGAATAAAACTGGAGATATAACACTTCCTGACTTCAAACTATAAACAAGTCTACAATAATCAAAACAGCATGGTGCTGGCATAAAAAGAAACACAATGATCAATAGAACAGAACAGAGCCTAGAAATAAGCCTATGTATATATAGTTATCTAATATTTGACAAGGGGACCAAGAATATTTAATGGAGAAGGGATAGTCTCTTCAATAAATGGTTTTGGAAAAACTGGATATTTTCATGCACAAAGATGAAATTGGACCACTATCTTACACTGCTCACAAAAATTATCTCAAAATGGCTAAGGATTTAAACAAAACTCCTAGAAGTAAACAGGAAGAACTCCTTGATATTGGTTGTGGCAATAATTTTTTGAAAATGAAACCAAAACACCAGCAACAAATGCAAAATTCACAAGTGAGATTACATCAAACTAAAAAGCTTCTGCACAGCAAAAGAAACAATTAACAAAATTAAAAGGCAACCTACAGAATGGGATAAAAGATTTTCAAACCATATATCTGATAAGAGGTAAATATCCAAAATATATAAGGAACTCATACAACTCAATAGCAAACAAACAAACAAACCCACGAAAACAAACAAACAAAAACTAAAATTCAAAAGCCAAACAAACAAAAAGCCAACCACCCAAACAAACAAACAGAACACAACCCACTAATATTTCAATTTAAAATTAGGCAAAGGTGCGATTGGATTAAACATAGCAATGTGACAGACATTCCCAGATCTCTCCCCTTGAAGCAACAATAAGCTGAACACCTAAAACTCAACAAAAAACACCCAAACTTCACACCAGCACATCTGAGCATGGGATCTGCACATAAGAGCTACCACAGGTCAGAATCTCAGGTGTCTGATGGTGGACTAAGAGAAACAAAGAAGCTGCCTCTCACAGCCAGAGCTCCCTGTAGGAGGAGGGGGAGGGGAGAAGGAGCTGCGAGTTCTCTGAATAGCCCTGCTTGAGAGTGCTATGAGCTCCACGCAGCTGGCGGCAGTGCCCAATCCTCAAGGCAGAAAGCAGAGAAACAGGGATGGCAGAAAAGCAGGGATGGCAGAGAAACAACAGTTGATTTTTACCGGCCCCAGTTGCAAACCTGAGGCTGAGCCACAGCCTCTAATCCCCAACCCAGAGGGTCCCTTTCCCTATAAACTCCAAGATGGATCATCGTGGAGCCCCAGGGGAATCTGAGCAAACGCTACCAAAACTGTCACTAACACTGACAGGAACTGAGACAGAGGGTAGCGAGCATGATTAAACATCTACAAGGAGAAAAAAGACATTATTAACACTTTATATAAAGCAGAGATCCAAGAAGTTTAGACACCACCTAATGGAAACCAAAAGAAAATCACCTTATTTGCAAAAGGCTAGGGACCATTTTATAATAAATCTTTCGGGGGAAGCAGAACACACTTCCATTAATGCCCAGGTGGAGAAATAGTCCATTAAACACCATGAACAACCAAGGTGACAAGGCATCTCAGAAAGAAAGAGAAAAATCTTCAGAAAATAAGCTTGCAGACATAAAAATATGCAACTTAAATGACAGAGAATTCAGGATGATACTTCTGAAAAAACTCAGTGAGATTCTAAATGAATCATATCAACAATTTCAGGAATTGAAAAAACAATGAATGAGTTCTTTAGCAAGGAGATTGAAACCCTCAAAAAGAACTGAATAGACCTTCTGGAGATAAAGAACAAACTACAAAAGCTGAAAAATGAAATAACAAGCTTGGGAAATAGAGTCGACCAAATAGAGGAAAGGATCAGTGATAT
>NW_006434367.1:318524-381488 GCF_000325575.1 Pteropus alecto
AGAAAGATATAAAAGGCATCCAAATAGGAAACGAAGAAGTTAAACTGTCACTATTTGTGGATGACATGATTCTCTATATAGAAAACCTTAAAGACTCCACAAGAACACTACTAGAAACAATAAGCAAATACAGTAAAGTTTCTGGATACAAATCTATGTTCAAAAATCCAAAGCATTCTTAAACTCTAATAATGATGTGTCAGAAAAAGAAGTAGAAAAAATAATTCCTTTTGCAATTGCACCAAAAAGAATAAAATACCGAGGAATAAATCTAATGAAACATGTGAAGGGCCTATATATAACGAAAACTACAAGACTCTATTAAAAGAAATCAAAGAAGATACAAAGAAATGGAAAGATATTCCGTGTTCTTGGATTGGAAGAATCAACATAGTTAAAATGACCATATTACCTAAAGCATTATACAGATTTAATGCAATCTCCAACAAAATCCCATCAGCATTTTTTAAAGGAATAGAAGAAAAAATCATCAGATTTGTATGGAAGCACAAAAGACCCCAAATTACCAAAGCCATCCTGAGAAAAAAGAACAAAGCTGGAGGCATCACTCTACTCAACTTCAAATTATACTGCAAAGCGACAGTAATCAAAATGGCATGGTATTGGCAGAAAAGTAGACACATGGACAAGTGGAACAGAATCGAGAGTCCAGAAGTAAACCCATATTTATATGGGCAAATAATTTTCAACAAAAAAGCCAAAAACATACAATGGAGAAAGGAAAGTCTCTTCAATAAGTGGTGCTGGGAAAACTGGGAAGCCACCTGCCAAAGAATGAAACTAGACTGTTGTCTATCACCATACACCAAAATTAACTCCAAATGAATTAAGAACCTGAATATAAGACCTGAAACAATAAAATGCATAGAAGAAAACATAGGAACTAAAGAGTATTGGACTTAAAGAGGATTTTATAAATTTAACCTCAAAGGCAAGGAAAGTAAGAGCAAAAATAGATGAATGGGACTACGTCAAACTAAAAAGCTTCTGCTCAGCACAGAAATTGTCAACAGGGTAAAGAGACAACCATCCGAATGGGGAAATGTATTTCCAAGCAATACCTCTGATAAAGGCCTAATATCCAAAATATACAAAGAACTCATACAATTCAATAACAATGAAAAAACAAACAATCCAATCAAAAAATGGGCAGAGGACCTGAACAGACACTTCTCCCTAGAGGACGTACAAATGGTCAACAAATATATGAAAAGATGCTCAACATCACTATCTATTAGGGAAATGCAAATCAAAACCACAATGAGATACCATCTCACACCTGTTAGAATGGCTATAATCAACAGGACAAGTAATAACAAATATTGGAGAGGATGTGGAGAAATAGGAACTCTCATACACTGCTTGTGAGACTGCAAATTGGTATGGCCACTATGGAAAGCAGTATGAAGTTTCCTCAAAAAACAAAGAATTGACCTACCATATGATCCAGCAATCCCTCTATTGGGTATTTACCCCAAAGACTTGAAAACTCATATTAGAAAAGATATATGCTCACAGATGTTCATAGCAGCATTATTCACAGTGGCCAGGACATAGAAGCAACCTAAATGTCCTGTGATAGATGGTTGGCTAAAGAAACTGTGGTACATATATACAATGGAATATTACTAAGCCATAAGAAGAGATGAAACACTGCCATTTGCAATAACATGGATGGACCTTGAAATAATCATGCTAAGCAAAATAAGCCAGACAGAAAAAGTTGAAAATCATATAATATCACTTATTTGTGGGTTATAAACCTAAAAGCAACAAATGAATAGGACAAAGAAAGAGACTCATGGACGTGGACAATGGACTAGTGGTTACCAGAAGGGAAGGGGGAGAGGGGAAGTGGAAAATAAGAAAATAAACTGTTAAAAAAATTGTTATATAGTATGAAAACAAATAACTAAACTGGCATTTAAACAAAACAAAACAAAACAAAATGAAGAGAGTTAAAAAAAACATGAGGCAAAAGATCTGAATAGACATTTTCCAAAGAAGAAATACAAGATACTAAAAAAATACATAAAAAGTGCTGAGCATCACTAATTATCAGGAAAATGAAAATCTAACCACAATGATATATCAATTAACACCTGTTAGAATGGCTATTATTCTAAAGATAAGAGATAAATGTTGATGATGATGTGGAGAAAAGGGAATCCTTCTACACCGTTGGAGGAATGTAAGTTGGTGTAGCCACTGTGGAAAACAGTATGAATGTTTCTCAAAAATTTAAAAATAGAACTATCATATAACCCAGCAATTTCGCTTCTGTGTGAAAAGGAAATCAGGATTTTGAAGAGTCATCTGCCCCTTCTATATTTATTACAGCATTATTCACAATAGCCAAGATAGGAAAACAATCTAAATGTTCATTGATAGATGAATGGATGAAGAAAATGTAAAATACATTTTTCTACAAAATAGAATATTATTCAGCCAAAAAAAGAGAAATTCTGCCTTTTGAGACAACATGGATGAACTTAGAGGGTATTATGCTACGTGAAATAAGTCAGACTGACAAATACAAATACAGTATGATCTTACTAGATGTAGAATCTAAAAAAGCCAAACTCATAGAAATAGAGAGTAGATTAGTGGTTGCCAGGGGCTGTAGGGAGCAGGGGAAATGAGAAGTTGGCCAAAGGGTACAAACTTCCAGGTATAAGAAGAATAAGTTCTGAGAATCTAATATATAGAATAGTGACTATAGTTAACAATACTCTGTTGTATACTTAGAAGTTGCTAAGAGAGTAGGTCTTAAATGTTCTTACTAGACAACAACAAATAAATGGTAATTGTATGAGGTGAAGAATATATTAACAAATCTTAGTGGGGTAAACATTTCACAATATATACATGTATAAAATAATCACATTGTACACTTAAAACTTACTCAATGTTATATGTCGATTATGTCTCAATAAAGCTGGGTGGAACAGAGCAAAAACTGAAGGTTTTATTCTTCCTGGTTAAGTCATTCACTTCCAAGTGAGAGAAACCTGCCAATGACCAAGTTTAAGTTCCAGTATTTTATCCTAAATTTATATGGTGAGGATAAAAATGCCACAAGAAATTACATTTAAAAAAAATAATTTCCTAATAATATCATTGAAAATGTCTGGTCAACTGCTAAACTTCAATATATAATACATTTGATAAGTAATGATCTGTACATCATAGGTGAGATAAAAATCAGAAATAAATAAATGTAAACCCAGGGTCATAATCACTCAAAATGCCAAAAAAAAAAAAAAAAGGAAATTTAAATGATTATATTGACCACTATGTTATGTGTGAATTGTAAAGATGTTATGAAATTCTAAAGCTTCTGGCTTAACCATATGTGTATCAAAAATGCGGTAAATCATTAAATTTAGTAATATTACCAAAGAAATGTAAGAATTATCAAGTCTGAAAAAGAAGATACCTACCAAGAAGGGTTCTGGTAGCTAACTAGGGTCAAATTTAAAAATAGAGCCTAGCAGTCATTTCTAAACAGGGGCCTTTCACCCAAGCCCACTCTAGGGAGAAGCCTGAACGGAACTGACTGCCTGCACTGTGGTCCAGCCATCTGAGCTAACCCTTATAAAGGAGTTCCTGGAATCCTATTTCAACCAGGAAGACTGAGACTTTCCCCATCCAATCAGAGCTGTGCAGCTATATCCTCATTCACACCAATCAGAGCAGATCCATTCTGACCAATCGGGACAGTGCTTTTTGGACCTATCAAACTGTGAGGACTCATTTGCATGAGAATGGGCTAATCAGGGAGCAGGGGTGGCCACTTCTCTCTATACAAGTCAGTCAGCTCCCCTCTTGGTGGAGAGTATGCTTTCCCTTTCCATTGAAGACTGCTGTTTTCCTGGCTGGAGCTGAAACACGGAAGACATCTCATCAGATCAGAGCAGAGCAGAGCAGAGCTGCCCTATCTCAATGGGTCTGAGTGGAACAGAGATGTCAGGGCAGACTGGAGCAGGGCAGAGCTGTCAAGCTGGAGAGGGACTGAGCTGGCTCACCCCTAGGACTGCCTCACAGGTGTGCTGTTCCTCAGCCATGCTGTCTCGTAATTGAGCTGTAACACTATTGAGCTGTTCCACAGACAGGCTGTTCCACAGCCATGCTGTATCACAGTTGAGCTGTTTGCACTGAGTAAAGTCTCCTTCGCCACAACCTAAATTGGGGATTCCTGTAGGCATTGAATTGGTACCAATGACCATCTGTTGACAGAATCTAGAGCGAATTGACTACATGAGAAACTAATTTAATGAAAAATTTTGACTTCTGCTAGTTCTCATCCAACTTTCAACAGGGTATGTAACATTTAAAAAGTCACTTAAACTTTCTAAGCCCTGACGTCTCATCTATAAAGTGAAATTGCCTGACTGCACAAAATCAAAAGTCCCTTTGTTCTCTAAAAGTCCATTGTTCTATAATAGATAAATGTAACAAATTATCAGTTTCCTGAAGCTTTTATACATATTTCATTAAAAGCTACATATGAACGTTATCAAATATGCTCTGTTAAGAAAAACATGTGAGTTTGGGGAGTGTATAACAATCTCTTCAACTTGCACTTACTTTACCTCAGCTAAGCTAAGCTAAGTTTTTTTTCCCCCCTTTTTTTATGTGTTTTGCATGTTCAGAGTATACAAAGTGGATTTTTTTTTTTTTTTGGTTTGTTGTTTTGTCAAAAGGGAGAAGCCCCCATCAGACACATGCTATTTCAGCATGGCAGACTGATTAAGTCAGTGAGATCTTCTGGGTTCAAAACTCAGCTCTGCATAGGACTTACTCTCTCTGAGACACTGAGCAAGTGACTTCACTCCCCCTGTTCTGTGTTTCTACTGTAAAATTGAATAGCAATATTATCTGTTGTCATGTATTTGTCACAGGATTTAAAAAAAATGTAAAGTCCTTAATTCTGGCACAAAGCTAGCCTTATGTAGAGGGTTGTTCGATAGTTTATTTTTTTAAATAAATGTATTGTATTCAAAATTGGATTTCCTTTTTTAACTAAAAAGAGGAAAAAATGACTTCTTATGGGTTCCTGCATTCTGTATCACAAGTTTTTCTTTAAAATTTTTTTTTAAATAATGACATTTAAATACTATGCCCAAATCATCTCCTTATTTCAAGAGTCAGGAACAACTGTACAACTAAGTGAAATCTTATTTCTGTGGAAGTTATAAATCAGAAAGTTAGCCCCCAATGCAAATAAATGTGACAAGCTGATATTTACATATCATAGCATGGACCTTGTTATTGCTCTCCTGGTTCACATATCTTCATCAGGAAAAAAAAAATGTTTTCTATTTATGATGATTTACTTGGAAGGTTAACGTGTTATTGGAAAGAAAGGTATAAGAGGAAAGCAAATGGATTATTTAATTCTGTATCTGTTTAAAGAACAAGACTGCATTTTTTCAGTCTGTTCTCTACTGTCATTACTTGCTAGATGACCTATACAAGTCACTTAACGTTTTCAGAACTTCACATGTTAAACTGTAAAAGGAAACAATTAAAACCTGGGACAGCTATTACCATCTCTCAATGATTTGAACCTCCTAAGATATACCCACATATGATCCAAGTCAAAAAACTACTCTATTTCAGATGAACATGGCCTATTTTTCTTCTTTAATGTTCCCAAATCTGGCTACACATTATCACCTGGAAATTTTGAAAATACCAATGCCACACCAAATAATGGTGAGGATGTGGAGCAGCAGGAAGTCTCATTCATTGCTGGTGAGAATGCAAAATGGTACATTTACTTTGGAAGACAGTGTGGCAGCTTCTTACAAAATTAAAAACACTCTCACTATATGATCCAGCTTTTGTGCTCTTTGGTATTTACCTGAATTAGTTGAAAAATAGTGTCCACACAAAAAATTACACATGAATGTTTATAGTATTCTTTATTTATAATTGCTAAAACTTAGAAACAACCAAGATGTCCTTCAGTAGATGAACCGTGTTACATTCACACAATGGAACAGTATTCAGTGATGAAAAGAAATGAAAGCCATGAAAAGATATGGAAGAAACGTAAGTACACATTGCTAGGTGAAAGAAACCAGTCTGAAAAGGATACAGACTATGATTCCAATTGTATGACGTTTTGGAAGAAGAAAACTATGGAGACAGTTAAAATATCAGTTGTTGCCAGGAGTTTGGGGGAAGCAGGATGAATACACAAAGCACATAGGATTTTTAGGGCAGCGAAATTATTCTACATGATACTATAATGTGGATACATATCATTATATATACATATAAACTCATAGAATATACACGAAGTATGAATCCTAATATAAACCGTGTACTTTGGGTGATATTGATGTGTTTATGTACATTTATCAACTGTGAAGTGATCCAGAATATGCATCCCTAAAATATGCCACAGTGGCATAATTATTATTTTGAGCTGAAAGCAATTGAGAAACAGATGCAGGAAAAACTCTTTACCTTCCTTGTCTCTGTTTAAAGGCAAAGTATAAATTTTTCTTTGTGAAAGGAAAACTTTTATGCATATTTCATTAAAAGCTGCATATATATATGATCTTTCTCCTTCTCCTATACCAAGAGACACTCTTATCACCCTGGAGACTACAAAAGATGGAGTCTGCATAACAGACTTTTCTAAAATAACACTTAACTCTCATTAGTTTCCCCATATATTTACCTCCCCATAATTTATTTCCCCTAGAAGCCCAAACCCCTCTCTTTTGTATTGACACTGCTTCATAATGTGTCTCTCTTTGTTAATATGGTATATAAGACCTAAATTCTAACCACTCTTTTCAGTTATTCATCAATGAGGTCTCCCGTGTGTATGTGTATTATACATATAAATAAACTCTATTTTTTCCTGTTAATCTGTCCTTGGTCAGTTTAATTTTCAGATATTGAATCTAAGAGGGTAGAGGAACAATTCTTTACTCCCCTCCAGTTGTAATAAATGTACCACTCTGGTGTAAGACTTTGATAGAGAGAGGTTAGGTTGTGGGGAAGAGTATGGACAGTGGGCATAAGGTAACTCTCTGTACTTTCCACCCAATTTTTCTATAAATCTAAAAATGCCTTAAAAAGTAAACTCTATTAAAAATAAGAACACTAGGCAGACTAAACAAAGCAAAGCAAAACAAATACCAATACTCAGGACCCACGTAGACCTAGTAGAGTAGAGTCACTGAGAGTAGAGTCCAACCATAGACATTGTTTTATTTTTTTTTTTTTAAGCTCCTGGATTGATTCTAAAGAGCAACCAAGGTTGAGAACCAGTGAGGTACTTTCCACATTCTCATTCTCACTCTTTCTGCCCTTCAATCTTGAAAAGAACTTTAACCTAAATTAACTTTGGTTGCTTATTTTACCTTCATCTCTTTCCTTTCTACTCACCCAGGGTGCTGTCATGGACTACATGTTCAACAAAATACAGTTTCTTTCTCTACTATCATTTTTTTATCCTTACTTGGGAAAACCACAACCTGGAGCACTGTCCAGTACACTTCATCCTCAAGTACTGACTCTGCACACACCACAAGCTGTGTCCACCTTCCCTGCCAGTCAGGCCTCCGAGTGCCACTGGAGAAACCCTCCCATACCTGCTATGGCCCTAAGCACTTTTAGTCTCCTGCATCAGGTCCAGTGTCATCTCTTTTTCTTCTTTCACTAAAGGTCTATTGGACACCTCCATCTCTCCTCTGTCAACACCTCAACCTCAATCCTCTTACTGTCGGCATATTATCTTACCTCCTACTTAGAAAATACACCATCACTATCTCTCTTCTCTCCAGCCCAGAAGATGCCCCTTCTTCCTCTCCATGGTTCTCCGAACCATGTGGTCCCCTGTCCCCACATCTTCTCTAGGACTTGACTATGTCAACCAGCTTCTCTTTCTCATGAAACTTACATCTTTTTCTCTAGTAACTTTACTTTTCATTCTATAAACATGTTCAATATTACTTATCCTAAAAGTTTCCCTTGACTTTGCATTTCTCTCTACTGTCAGATTTCTTTTCTTCCCTTACTTAAAGTTATTTAAGGAATAGTTTAGAATAATGGTATTGTGGTTATAATAGCTTTAAAGAGCCCTTAACTTGCTGAAATAATATGGTGTCTGAGATTTGCTTTAAAAATAATAGGAAATAGGCTCAAATAAGAGATGGTACAGATGAAATAAGATAGCCATAAGATGACCATTGTTGAAGCTGGTGATTGGCATAGAGGGGTTTGTTATTCTGTTCTGTCTATCTTTACAAATGTTAAATGTTTCTAAAACAAAAAGTTTTGAAAAATCTACATGCATTGTCCACTCTTAGCCACTCCTTAGCCCATTGTTATTACTTGACTTCTTCTTATCCCTGCAAAAGTGTTCTCACTATAGTCACATGTTACCTTCCAATTGCCCAAATCCATTAAACATCTTTCATGAATTATCTTACTGTGACTGTTTGCTATAATTGTTACATTGTTCTCTCCTTCCTGAAACACTTCACTCTCTTTGCTTCTGCAACAAGATAGTTTTCCCAGCTCTCCCACACTCTCCAACATTTCCTCCCTCAGTTTCCTCCTCACTCTATCTGCACTCAACATACTCTCCACAAATCTTTGATTTCATTTCTACCCGTATACTGGAGATACCCAACTACATATATTCAACTCAAACTTTCCATTGGCTTCTTTCTTGACTACCAAGTGCCTAATGAGCATCCTCACTGAGTCATATAAACACATTCAGCCTCAGGCTGAATCCACAGACTTCCCTAAGCTTGCTCCTCCTCTTTTCCTCCATCTGTGAAAATATTCCTCTTATACCATTTTCCTGATTAACACAGACTCCTCCCTCTTCTTTATCACTCCTTTCTCGTTTACTTTACCTCCTCAGTATCACTTCTCCCTATCTTTACTAGTACTCTCTTATACAAGCCATTATCATCTCTCATCTAGAACACAGCACCAGCTTCCAACCTGGCATCTCAGTTTTCATCAATGTTCTCTTATCTTATCTTCCCTCCCTGAAGCAGTCAGAGACATCCTCAGAAAAATGTGCATCTGATCATATCATTTTTTTGTTTTAAGACCTTCAAAACTTGCCAAATCAATATTATTGTTTTTTTTAGGCGAGGCACTCTTGGTTGACCTCACAGACTGCGAGGACCTTGTCAGCTTACAATTCCTTATTTATTATTATTATTCTTTTTTACACCTACAGCACCTGGTCTTCCTAGGTGGTCTCCCATCCAAGTACTAACCAGGCCCGACCTGGTTAGTACTGCTTAGCTGCCAAGATCAAACAGGATCGGGCTTGTTCAGGGTAGCACAGCCGTAGACCAAATCAATATTATTAACATACAAGTTCCTTAACATGACACATAATGGCTTCCAAGACCTGTTCTCCTCTTAATATCAGCCCTCAGCACTTCCTGTCTTGCAGCTTACATTTCAGATGACTAAATTGTTTGCCTTCCATCTTGTGCATCTTCAAAATTCTCATCTCTGTTTTTGTTCATGTATCACTTCTGCCTGGGACACCCTTCTCTCCACTGCCATCTACTCTTGAAGATTTCATCCAAGTTCATTCTTCTCCAGGAAGCTTTCTATATCTCAGCCCCTTCCAATTAGGGTTTCTCTTTGATGCTCCTATATCTCTATGAATCTCTGTGAATAGCTTGATCTTCCACATTAGACCATGAAGTCATCAAGGCCAAGAACTCGTCTCTTTCATTGTAGTGTCTCTAGCACTCAGCCTAGTGAATTGTAAATTGTAGATGCTCAATAACTGTTTGATAAGTAAGTGAATGAAAAAAAAAGGCATATTTAGGGAATAAATGAAATATCATGTTACCTAAAAGAAGATTCAAATGAAAGTTTTCCATCACTGACACTTCATATAGATATGTTACAGTCTATAAAATTTCAATAATCCAAGTTAATAGTCATAATATTTCTAACTATAACACACAATAATTGTCTAATGTAAAGCATAGCCAAAATAATGCCATTTTGTTCACTTGATATGAAACTTTTTGTAGTCTATGCCAGAATGCTTATAAATAACAAGAAATATAACATGCTTTTGTATAGATCTCTTAATACTTCTTGTTTACTTTAAGGTATCACAAATAACAATGACCGATTGATTGCTACCGTGTACTGGGTACCATGCTAAATAACTACCTCAATTATTTCATTCAATCTGGCATGTTAGTTGTATTAACCCACATAGAAAAGAACTTGAGGCTAAGAGCAGTTAAATTACACACCATATATTACTAGTAAGTCACAGAGTCTAGACATGAATGTAGGGTCTGCCTGACTGCAAAGAAAAAAACCACTGAAATCTCTGAAATGTTCTGAAAAACACTGAAACCTCAATATAATTTAAAAGTAAAATTTTATCCAGAATTAGAGTATGACGTTTTTAAAATACACCTTCAAAATCCTTTTTTACATGTCTATAATAATAGAATAAAAGTGTTGACAATAGCAAAACCAAAAATAAAAATTATTAAATAAAATTTTTTTAATATTTAATTATGATTGGCATTCAAAATTATTTTATATTAGTTTCAGATGTAAAGTATAGTGGTTAGACATTTATTTAACTTATGAAGTGATCCCCTCAATTAGTCTATTACCCACCCGGCAAGATACATAGTTAATACAATATTATTGACTTTACTCCCTATGCTGTATTTCCCATTCCCATAACTATTTTGTAACTATCAAATTGTACTTCTTAATCCCTTCACATTTTTCACTCAGCCCCTCAACCTTCCTCCCATCTGGCAGTCACTAGTTTTTATCTATGAGTCTGTTTCTGTTTTGGTCTTTAAATTTCACGTACAAGTGAAATCATAGGGTTTTTGTCTTTCTCTGTCTGACTTACTTCACTTAGCATAATACCCTCTAGGTCCAGCTATGTTGTCTAAAGCAATATTTCATTTTTTATGGCTGAGTAATATTCCATTGTATGTATGCATCATATCTTTTTTATTAATGGACACTTAGGTTGGTTCCATATCTTGACTATGATAAATAGTGCTGCAGTGAAAAGAGGGGGCATATATCTTTTCAAATTAGTGTTTTTGTTTTCTTCAGATAATCACTCAGAAGAACAATTGATGCATCATAAGGTAGTTCTATTTTTAATTTTTGAGGAACCTCCAAACTGTTTTCCATAGTGAGTGTACCAATTTGCAATCCCACCAACAGCGCGTGAAGGTACCCTTTTCTCCATATCCTTACCAACAATTGTTTGTTGATAGGTGTGAGGTGATCTCATTGTGGTTATAATTTGCATTTCTGATGATCAGTGACGTTGAGCAACTTTTCATATGTCTATTGGCCATTTGTACATCTTCTTTGGAGAAATGCCTATTCGGGTCCTCTCCTTGTTTTTTACTCAATTGTTTGTTTGTGGTGTTGAGCTATATAAGTTCTCTATAAATTTGTATGAGCCTTTAATCCATTTTGAGTCTATTCTTGTTTATGATGTAAGGTGGTACAATTTTTTTTTGCATGTATCTGTCCTGTTTTCCCAGCACCATTTATTGAATAGACTGCCTTTACCCATTGTATATTCTTGCCTCCTTTGTCAAAGATTAAGTGACCATATAGGCATGGATTTATTCCTGGGTTCTGTATTCTGTCCCATTGATCTATGTGTCTGTTCTTGTGCCAGTACCATGCTATTTTGGTTACTATAGGCTTGTGATACAGTTTGATATCAAGTAGCGTAATATCTTTTATGATTCCATGTAAATTTTTGGATTACGTTCTAATTTTGTGAAAAAAAACTATTGGTTTTTTGATAGAGATTGCATTTAATCTATGGATTACATTGGGTAATATGGATATTTTAAAGATGTTAATTTTTTCATTCCATGAGTGCAGAATATGCTTCCATTTATATCTTCTTCAGTTCTTTCTTCAATGTCTTGTAGTTTTCTGAGTACAGGTCTTATACCTCCTTGATTAAATTTATTTCTAGGTATTTTATTTTATTTTTGATGCAATTGTAAATGAGATTGTTTTCTTAATTCCTTTTTCTGATAGTTCATTATTGGTGTATAAAATTGCAACTGACTTTGAATATTAATTTTGTATTAATTAAT
The DNA here is from genome assembly GCF_000325575.1 of Pteropus alecto. Lineage (NCBI taxonomy): Eukaryota > Metazoa > Chordata > Mammalia > Chiroptera > Pteropodidae > Pteropus > Pteropus alecto. The sequence goes on from NW_006434367.1 coordinate 330,680, forward strand.
TTTGCTACTTTACCTAATTCATTGATCAGTTCTAACAGTTTTTTGGTAGACATGTAATCCTTGGGGTTCTCTCAATATAGTATCATGTCATCTGCAATTATACAGTTTTACTTCTTCCTTTCCAATTTGAATGCCTTTTATTTCTTTTTCTTGCTTAATTGCTGTGTCTAGGACTTCCAATATTATGTTGAACAATAGTCATGAAAGTAGACATCCTTGTCTCATTCTTGATACTTAAAGAAAATGCTTTTAGTTTTTCATTGTTTAATATGAATCTAGGTGTGGGTTTGCCATATACGGCCTTTATTATCTTGAGGTATATTCCCTCTATTTCCACTTTGCTGAGAATTTTTATCATAAATGGATGTTGGATTTTCTTGAATGCTTTTTCTGCATCTATTAATATGATCATATGATTTTTATCTTTTGATTTGTTAACATGGTGTGTCACATCAATTGATTTGCAGATAATAAAACAATGTTGCATCCCAGGAACAAATACCACTTGAGCATGGTGTATGATATTTTTAATATATTGCTGAATTCAATTTGCTAATATCTTGTTGAGGATTTTTGCATCTCTTTTCATTAGGGATAATGACTTATAATTTTCTTTTCTGAAATGTCTTTGTCTGGTTTGGGAATCAGGGTAATGGTGACCTCATAAAATGAGCTTTGGAGCTTTCCCTCCTGTTGAATTTTTTGGAATAGTTTGAGAAGAATAGGTGTTAATTCTTCTTTGAATGTTTGGTAAAATTCACCTGTAAAGCTATCTGGTCCAGTACTTTTTCTTTTTATCTGTCATGTATTTTATTTATTTGGGAGAGTACAAAAGTGAATGTTTATTTAGAATAAAAAATAGGTTAACAAGAATCACAAATTTTCAAAACCTGACTCCAAATATCACAAAATCTGGAGTAGTAGTATATAGATATTATATAACATGAAGTGTATATATACACATTACATTATATATACATATATAATATATATTATTAATTTACAGTTTAACATACTCATATAATACTTTTTTACTATGTATTTTTTGCTACCTATTTTTTAATACTTATTTAAATTTTTCAATTATAGTTGGTATGTATTATAGTAATTTCAGGTGTACAACACAGTGATTAGACATTTATATAACTTACAAATGATCACCCCACTAAATCTAGTACCCATCTAACACCATGCATAGTTATTACAATATTATTGACTATATTCCTTATGTTATATTTTACATCCCATGACGATTTTGTAACTACCTATTTAAACTTGTTAATCCCTCCCCCCTTTTTACCCACTCCCCCTAACCTCCTCCCATTTGGCAACTCTCCAAATGTTTTCTGTATGTATGAGTTTGCTTCTGTTTTGTTTGTTTATTTTGCTCTTTAGATTCCATGTGTAAGTGAAATCATATGGCAGTTGTCTTCTTCTGTCTGATTTACTCCACTCAGCACAATACCCTCTAGGTTCATCCATGTTGTTGCAGATGGCAAGATTTATTCTTTTAAAAAAAATTTATGGCTGAGTAATATTCCATCATATATATATACCACCTCTTCTTTATCCATTCATCCACTGTTGAACATCCAGGTTGCCTCTATATCTTGGCTCTTGTAAATAATGCTACAATGAACATATGAATGCACATGTTCCTTCAAAGTAGTATTTTTGACTTGTTTGGATAAATACCCAAAAGTGGGGTAACTGGATCCTTCTTTGTCTCTTGTTATAACCTTTATACCAGACAAAGTCTACTTTGTCTTGTATAAATATTGCTACCCCAGATTTTTTTTTATTTCAATTTTCATGAAATATCTTTTTCTATTCCTTTACTTTCAGTCTGTGTGTGTCTTTCAATCTTAAGTGGGTCTCTTGTAGACAACATATATACAGATCTTATTTTCTTATCCATTCAGTTATCCTATGTCTTTTGATTGGAGTAATTAATCCAAATATATATAAAGTGATTATTAACATATATGCAATGGAATATTACTCAGCCATAAGAAGAGATGAAATACTGCCATTTGCAACAACATAAATAGACCTCGAGATAATCATGCTAGGCAAAATAAGCCAGACAGAAAAAGTTGAAAATCACATGATATCACTTGTATGTGGGATATAAACCTAAAAGCAACAAATAAACAGGACAGAGACTCATGGACATGGACAATAGACTAGTGGTTACCGGAGGGTAGCGGGGAGAGGGAAGGGGGAGGTAGACAGAATAAAGGGTGTCAAATATGTGATGACAGAAAGAAATCTAAGAATGGAAGGGCAACACATAATGAAATATATATACGTCTTACTGTTAAATTGTACACCTGAAACATACTAGATTCCATTAACATAGTTATTGCCATTTTATTATTCATATTTATGTTTTTCTCCATTCTTCTTTTTAAAGAAGTCCCTTAAATATTTCTTATAATACTGCTTTCATGGTACTGAGTTCCTTTAGCTTTTTCCTGTCTGGAAAGCTCTTTATCTCACCTTCATTTTTAATTATTAGCCTTGCTGGGCAAAGAAGTCTTAGTTGTGGTTCTTGCTTTTCATCACTTTGAATATTTGTGCCAATCCTTTCTGGCCTGCAAAGTTTCTGCTGACAGTCTTATGGGAGTTCTCTTGTAAGTAGCTAGCTACCTCTCTTGCTGCCTTTAGTATTCTATCTTTGCCTTTAATCTTTGCCATTTGAATTATGATGTGTCTTGGTGTGGGCCTCTTTGGGTTCATATTGTTTAGGACTCTCTGCACTTCTGGATTAGTATGTTTATTTCCTTCTCCAGGTTAGGAAAGTTTTCAGTCATTAGTTCTTTAAATAGGTTCTCAATCTCTATGATGTGAATGTTGTTATGCTCGATGTTGTCTCAGAGGTCCTTTAAACTTCCCTTATTTAAAAAAAAAAAATTCTTCTTGCTGTTCCTATTGAGTATTTCCTTCTACATTGTCTTCCAAATCACTGATTTGATCCTTTGCTTCATCTAATGAACTGTCTAGTATATTCTTTATTTTAGTTTTTGCATTCTTAATTTCTGACTGCTTTTTATGGTTTCTGTGTCCTTTTTTATGCTTACTATCTCTTTGTTGAAGTTCTCACTGAGATCTCTATTCTTCCCTTATGTTCACTGAGCGTCCTTATAACCAGTGTTGTGAACTCTTTGATTGGTAGGTTGCTTGCCTCCATTTCATTTAGTTATTTTTCTGGTGTTTTCTCTTGTTCTTTTATTTGGGACATGTTTCTTTGTTTTCTCATTTTGTCTACCTTTCTGTGTTTGTTTCTATGTATTAGGTAGATTTCCTGTGTCTCTAAGTCTTGGCCACGTGGCCTTATGTTGTGCCCTATGTGTCCTAGTGGTGTAGCCTCTTTGACCACCTATGCTGGATGCTCCAGTACTGTCGCTTTTGTGGGTTGTGTGTGTACTTTCCTGTTGTAGTTAAGTCTTGATTACTGTTAGCATGTCAGTGAGTCGGACTGACTCTTGGTTGACTGGCAGAGAGGATTGGCTATGCTCACAGGGTATGGACTGCTGTGTGGGGGCTGACCTCCATGGAGTGGGTTTTGCCCCAGCAGGCTCATGTGCCCCAAAGGGGCGCCCATGTAGGCCAAGATCAGTCACTGTTGTGACCTATCCAGAGCTAGCTGGTAAGAGCTAAAAAGCTATCTACAATTGTTCGCTGCCAATTCTGTACCTGGAGACACATTGGTTGAGGCCATGTTGCAAACTGAGGTCAGCTGTCACAAATACTGGCCCTGAGACAGCTTAGCTAAAGGCTAAAAGCACCCCAAAGCCCGAGACTGCCTGCTAGCTACCTGTAAGGTTAAGCAGCTGAGAAAGCATAAGGTGGTATGAGAGAGTTGGGTGAGGCAGGGTCCCAGGAAGTCACCAGGTTGGGGCGAGTCATATTTCTCAGGTTAGCGCCAATTCATATTTCATGTCAGTGCTGAGCCACTTGCAAAAGTCTCAGGTCACACTAAGACTAGCAGCTGCCCACGTCAGTCCCACAGACCCTTGAGATTTGTTTAAGAAATACTACAGCTTGGGCTGAGGCTGGTTGCCTGTCAACAGGAGGCCTGTTGATTGCTGTTGAAAGATGGGGCTGGTTGCCTAGTCACAAATGTTTCCCTGATAATTTGTGAGTTGGGTGGGGTGGGGATCTCAGTGAATCACCTGGGTGGACTGAGTAGATTTCACCAGGCCAGTGCAGGTTCAGATTAGGCCATGTTGGGGGAGGGCTCAAACAGAAAAGATAGTGCCCTCAGTGAGGGCTCCATCACTGGCTACATAGGAGGGCTCAACACAGGGATAATGGTGACTGTCCCTTCAGTCCTCACCCTGAAGCCACAGAACTCAGTCTTTCCTTGTATGTCTCTGTCACTTCCCAAGAGGCTGTCCCTCCACTGGAGCCCAGAGTGATTGCCTGTGGGTGAGTGAGTCTATGTGCATTACCTTAAGGAGATGTCTTGGTTCCGAGCTGCCTTCCTTCTCACCTGCATGGTCAGAATCTCCACTGATTTTTACAGCCAGATTTTGTGTGGATTCCTCTTTCTGGCAGTGGAACCCTAAGCTGAGGAGCTAGTTTATCCCTCCCAGTGCTCAACCACCACACATGGATATGGGGCCAGTCCATTATGCATCTCCACTCCTCCCACCAGTCTTGATGTGGTCTCTTCTTTATATCCTTAGTTATAGGAGTTCTATTCAACTAGTCTTCAGATGGTTCTCCAGGTAGATTATTCTATAATTAGTTATAATTTTAATGCCGTCATGGAAAGAGGCAAGCACAAAGTCTACTACTTTGCCGTCTTGACAGGACTCCCTTAAATGAAATTATTGACAATATAAGAAGCTATAATCCTGATGCTCCCTGACAGATGGGAATAAGGAATTCATTACTAGCTAACCTTAATCCTGAGACTCTCCAGCACTTTCTCAAAGAATAGATATGGCAGCTCTTACACTCAAATCAAAGTGCCTCTCTACATGCTCAAAGTTTTCATTAATAAGAAGCCATGCATGTGGGTTGATACAGGGAAACTACCTATGTTTAAATTACACAGAGTGGGGTCTTTGCTACCTTATATGAAAGGTTTGTTCATTTGTAAATTAAGAATGTTGTCCCAAATAGTCTTTAAAGTCCCTAATAATTCTATAATTATATAAACCTGAATGTTTTAATTTGTCATTAATCTGAAGCCTAGAGTATCATGATCAGTGAAGGTTAAAGGGGACTGAATTTGAGCAGATACTTAACAAAGGAAACCAACATTCTTAATTATGAAAAACAGAGGACATTGGTCTTACTTCTATACTTTAAGTATGATACTTCCTCATCCATCTTTTAAGATACATTCAGAAATAGGCTGAACAAGCAGACATCATGATAATGAAAGGTAAGGAGGTGGTCAGCCTGAGGACCTTTGAACTTTGTATTTGGGATCCTATGACTAAGGTTTAATTTAGGAAATGTGTTTGTTTGTTACAAACAAAAGCAATTATGTCTTCTATATCTACCTATGTTATTCTGTCATTTCAGTCTTCCCCACCAGCTGTTTTTTTGCTTACTTATTGCTGCAATGGATGGACCAGAAATAACATCACTGTTTAGGTAAGAGAGGTAGGGACAATCCTTTGAAGATAATATCAACAGTAGGATTTCATTATTGAATGTCAGGTGACACAAGAAGTATATACAGAAATTAACTTACTGTTAATCTATTTTTACTACTAATCTTAAGTATCACCATGAACTAAATGCACTTTATGCAACCACCAATACACCTCACTTTTAATATGCCTTCAAGTAAGTTTATGATGGATAATGTCTTGTAGCAATGAAATACTAAACTATCATTTTTAAAGCTATTGGAATCTTGGTAGAGCAAGCAGAGTTTTGATTCATATAAATAATGGGGCTTTTAGGTCAAAAGACAGAATGGAATAGTTGAGATTGATTTTCTATGAAAAGAATCCCTGGGGAAAAAAGAATACCCTTAAGTATCTCCTCACAAGTATGTAAACAAAGAAATAATAGATCAGCTAAAGACTAAGCCACATAGTAAACTAAGCCAGAATTAGTATAACCATGATCATAAATAAAATGTAATGCAATATCTTCCCTGGAAAGATTTTTATTCTATTTGAAAATAACTGCCTCATGCCGATGACAGGCTACCTTATACAGATATCAAAATGTGTTAAAGAATTAAAAGATGTGCTGAAAGACTCTTCATGATAAGAACTTTGCAGGAAATGATTTTGCTTCCTGCCCTACAGTTGCTAAAGAATAAAAGACTTGAGGTGCTGCAATAAGGAGCCACAGTGTGAAAGGGCTCTCTTTATTTTCTTGCCTGAAGGAAGTCATCTGCCCTGGGGACTCTTCCTTAGCTGTCCAGACCTCTAGAGGTAAACCAATGGATCTACAATAGCCCAATTAACTCAACTATTAGAAATTCAGTGTGGAGCTAATGTGGCCACTGCCCACTGGGTCTACACTGTTCAGCACAACCCAAGAGAGAAAATATGTGAGCCCGATGCTCTGCATTTAGGAGGCTTGTTTAGCAACCTGGTTAGCTGGAAACTCAACCTTTCAGAGGTAGATGAATTGAAAAATGAGCAGTCTTGAAAACAAATTCAAACTTCCTCATCCAAAGGAAAACAAGCCTCAACAGAGTAAGGAGAGTAAACGTGAAATGTGAATGAATTGTAGAGGAAGGGAGGGGCAGGGAGGGTGGGGGGCATCCCCAGGCAACACCTGAGTGATTACAGAGAACATTATATTCTAAAAGGAATTTTACATTGTGATGTTCTGACCAGGAATCATCATACAATATATAACATATAATATAAATAGACAGTTCGCAGCAAAAAAAGCAGTTTAAAATGAAGACCATGAATAATTAGCCTGCTTAGCGAAATATTCAGATTTTTAAAATCATTAACAACCATGTGCTTTAAGCCAGGCACTTTCTCTTATGTTATCTCATTTAGTTTAATTTGATCCTCCCAATAACCCTATATATTAATCATCATTTTTCAGATGAGGAGGCAGAGGGAGTCTCTGTGCAGAATCTTCATCCCCTTAAGGCCTTGAAAGCCTCTTTACCTTCTAAAGCCCTCCTAGAAAACAAGTTTAGGAAGGGAAACATTCTGTTGCTGTACCAGGCTTAGATTTAAGTGTTCTGGGAAGATGCCAGAACTGAACAGACCATGGAACTCCAAACAGTAACAAACTAGAGAGGTTTTATTCAATGACAAGGAACTCACTATAACTTTTGCCCAGGTTTCATTCAAGAATGTCCTCCAGACCTTAATCTGTCACATGCACAATCAAAGCCTCTTACTTCTTCTTGAGGATGCAGAGTGACTCTAGGGTGGAAATTTGTTCTGGTTTCTCTCTCCCAAGTTATCTCACTCCTCATAACACTGCTTTGGGCTCTTACGGGTAATTCCTTCATTTTATTGAACCAAATAATTTATAGGTTGAATAACGAATCCAATATTTCACAGTTATATTTCATACCATTCAGATATGCTAAATTGTAATTTTATTTTCTTTTAACTAAATTAAATTTCTAAAAGCATTCTTACTGTGTCTAATGCAACAATCTAATTTGTTCTCTGCAGATAAATTTGGTCAATTCGCTGTTTTCTCCATCATTTCAGATTTTAACTCTGTGGGTTCATGGCTCAGCCCTGCCTCATTGTCATCAACATTGCCCCTTCCTTGCCCACAGAGTGGTATCTAATGGCCAGGAGGTGTCAAGAAATCAGTGAAGAAGGGATTGTCCACGGCTCTCAGTTGGCACTGACTGACATCCCCAGTCCCTCTGGTCTTTGGTCACTGCCTCTGTCCCTATTGCTTCCCCTGCAACTTTAATTATCAGGGCCACAGCAAGATGCCCATGTCTGGCTCTGTTCCCTGCTCAGCTCCTTGAAGCTCATTTTGCCCTCACTGAGAATCAGCAGCAATTTCTCCGAATGAGCCCAGATAAGAATATGCTCTCCACTTGTCAGGAAGTTGTGGCAGTGCCCATCTTCTCTGCAGTCATTGGCTACCGGCCTTTCTGTTCACATGAGAGATTGGGTAAACAGGCTACACCTCCCCAAGCCCACTGTGAACTAGTTGCCCCATTCTTGTTAGCCTCTCTCTGGAACTCAAGGCTTCCCATTCAAACTTTAAAAAGTAGCTCCCAAAGCAAGCTACACCTGGCAATGAAATCACTCACATTCCTTTTAAATACTATTATTACCACCATTACTGATTTGATATAGTTTTCTGGCTGACATTTACAGCAAAGATTATCGAGTGAGCATGCTGTTTTCAGTACCTTTTGTCTAGATGGCTTTGCCACTCTGTTGACTCACCACGGCAAATGTTACACTCATTTCTGGCCTCTACATGCAGCCCACTACAGATTCTCTTCCCTCTTCAGGCTATTCTGCTGCCTGGGGGGAAGCAAGCCAGTGTGATCACCCAGCTTATCCCCACCTACTCATCATACTGGATCTATGGAGAGAGAGTCACCTAGATAGAATCCCAGTAAATAACTTACAAGTGGGAAACCAAACTACCTGGCTTTCACTTGAACACACATGGTCTGTCTGCAGCACCCTGCATGCAAACCCTGAAGTGACTAGACCTGACCAAATTATTTGCTGATGAATAATTGTGTCCGGAATGCTTGCTATGATGTCTATCAATTAAGAGTTTTCTACATGTCAAGTTTTTTCATATTTTATTGCATTTAACACCTACAATGACAGATGAGAATCTGTTTTGCAGTATAAGAAAACTATTTTACAGATAAAAAACTAAAGCTCAGAGAGCTTTTGCCATGTTTGTGAGGTCTTAGGTGGACAGGGGCAGGATGGAGATTTGAACCACTTGGCCAGGATCTCCATACTGCAGTATTTGGACTCCAGGGAGACCAGTTTTTCCTTGATTTCTCCTTTGCTATTTTGTTTTTTTCCCCTATATATTCAGGGGAGTATATTCAATCTTTGACTTTATATGTCATGTTTCGAAAACTGTGTTTCAGTTACACTGGGAATGTAAAGGGAAGCCAAGAGAGGCCCCTCAGTGGGCTCAGGGCCCTGCCCCATTCCAGCCCCAGTACTACTCTTTTATCTGACTTATTTATTGACTTTCCACAAATTTCATGAGGAAAGGTTTCTACCATTTAGGGGGAAAAAGTCAGGGATGGTATGAATAAAAGAAGTAACAGGTGATTCAAAATCTTTTTAGTCAGTGTTTTCTACTTTTTTATTTCAAAGCTTAAGAGTGAATCAATAACAGAGTTGCCTAAAAATCAGTATTTTTGGAACCCTTCTTTTTCTCTATTTTAAACTCTAGCAGAGATCATATAAAGTAAGAAATAAAAGGGAGCAGAGGTTAAAGCAAAAGCTTGCATAAATATCTGGTAAGTCACAGAGCAGTGTGGAACAATTTAATTCATCCATCACAATGGGAAATTCCCGGCTGGTTCATTGAGGACTGTTTGAAGCCAAGAACGATCAGACACATAAACTGTGTTTTCCAGATCAAATTAATCCAGAAGTTTTTAAATCACCATGGTAACCAGAAAATAGGACTTCCCTACTCTCTTCCAGTTCTGCTGGTAACAACAGCCTGTTTACCCCAACACTGAGAGGCACTAGATAGGATGCTCCTTAGGCCTTGTGGGCCTGGCACTGGCAGTTCCATTTCCCTCTCCTGATTGCTGTCTTGGACTGCAGGCCAGGCCGCTGGGAATTGTTCTGCTGCTGGTTCAGTGAAGGCTGCAAATCACGTCTGCACTGGTCACCTTGTCTGTAAGGGCGTCACCGCCTCCAGCCCCACTGCCTCTCCTTGGAGGAGTCTCTGGGCCACTGTGGATGCAGGGCTCTTGGGGTTCCATGAGGGAAGGAGTTTTTAGGTTTGGTCTGCTCTTTTCTTTCTTCCTCCCCACCCTCATCAAACCCCCCAGCTGCCCTGTGCCACAGGCATGGAGACGCAGGGTCAGAGGACCGCCTAAGTGAGACACCTGCCCGTGTTCACAGCATCATTCCCCTCTCATTTGTTCAATTGTCCTTCACGCCTAGGTGGCATCTCTGAGATGAGTATGCAGAAAAGGACACTCATAGCTTTATGTCAGAGCTCCATGGAGCCTTCTCCTCCAGACAAATAGAGATGCTACTGGATCCTTGGGTGAGTGCAGTTAGAATCACCTGCCTCACGTGGGATTGTTGGCCACTGCTCATCTGAGAGATTAGCCAGCCCACAAAGCCTCTCTCTCAACAAGCAAATTAAATACTTCAGAAGCCAGGTGTAATCAATCAAGAAGAAAGGAGAAGTGATAAAGAGAGGGAAGGAAGATTCCATTTATTTGCAACTACAATGTTCTCCACATGGTGGTATGTGCTCAGCTGCTGTGTGCTTGCTTAGTTACACCCACATCACAGCTGCCTGCACCACACTATCCTTCCACATTCATACAGGTCTTTCCAAGTGCACAGCACTGCCATGTAGAAGGGTGAGAAACGATGCAAGAAAGCCCAGGCTGAAGGCTCAGCCTGGCCTCAGACAGCATAGCCTGCTACAGACCTCCACTCCAGTAATTGAGTATGGTAAATTTAGAAAATACATTAAAATACAAAAGAAAGTAAAAGTTATTCATAATCCTATAATACAGATATATACTATCATCATTCTATTTGTGTGTGTGTGTTTGTTTGTTTGTTGGAATAGCCTAACTAATGTAACTTAACATCCCTAAATCTTGATGACCTAACACAATGAAGGCTTATTTCTGTATCATGCCACTGTATCAGTGATGGGAGAGAGAAGAAGGGCCTCTTCTCCTGCCATCATTTGGGAACCTAGTCTTCTATCCAGTGGTTCTATCACAGTCTGCGGCTTATCCTGGTTCCTTGACATCTGTAATTTGAGAAGGAAGAAAGAGGTTTAGGGAAGGAAGCTTATGAGTAAGCTGCCCATGTTTCACTGGCCAGCTGTGCAGGACATGCGGCTTCATCTAACTACGAGGGAGACTAGAAAATACAGTCTACCAGGAAGAAAAGGGAACAGGTTTAGTGAGCACCTAGTCTCTATATATGAGCAGATGCAGATATTGATATGTGTATATAAGTGTAGATGGAGGTATAAGGGTAGACATGGATATGGGCATAGGTACTGGCATAGGTGTGGGGATGTGTATGATTATGGGGAGGGACATGGATATGCCATGGATATAAGCATAGGTAGAGTTTTTCATTAAAATTGATTGTTTTTCATTAAAGTTTTTCATTAAAATTAAAATTGATATTCTTTTTATTCTTTTTAAATTTAATATATTTTTAATATTTTTAAGTCATTAAATAGTTGAGAAAGCAAGCATTATAATAAGTAACTATGTACAGACCATCTCTCTTAAATAGGAAAAAGACCCAGATTGCGCAGGGTCAAATATTGTACTTACCTGATCTACCTAACTAGGTATCACGAGGGTGACTGCAAACGTTAGTTAGGTCCATCTGGGCCAGACAATTAATGGATCTTCTGACTCAGAATTTTATGAAGTGAACAAGAAGAACAGGTCAAAAGAAAAGAATCCTACAAAATGTAATGGACCCTATGGAGACCATTAGTAGTTTTGACATATAGAGGTGACATATACACATAGTAAGTAAGGAACTAAACTGTAGCTAGACTGCTAAGTCCAAATCTCAAGTCTGCCACTTAGCAGGTAAGTGATTCAGACAATCCCATTACTTCTCTTTGCCTCCATATCCTCACTCCTAAAATGGAGACAGTGATGGTGCCTGCCTCCTAGGTTTGTTTTAAATTGATTTCTACATGATAGGGACTTAGAATAGTTCCTAGCACATGGGAAGCATCCTATTAAGTCTTCCTTTAAGGAACATGGCAGGAGGCAGTAATAATTATAGGAACAGAAAAATTATTTGCATACACATAACTTAGAAAAAATGTGTAGCTATAACCATGGTGTAAGCTTGGTATTACCCTCCCAATCCTCCTTCCTAGCTTTAAAACTCTTGGCCAGGAGTGCCTGGAATGGACAAAGTCTCTGCCTGGTTGCTGTTTCCTACTCTTCCAGTATACTTATTCAGCACTGTCTTCTGATCTATGAATAATCATAGATAATCACAAATCCTCTGATCTTTATGAAAAATTCATGCTAGTCTGTGATGTTTCATTCCCCATTCTGGTCACTCTCATATCAAGCCTTGGAGCTCTGAGCCTCTTTATAAGCAAAGTGGCATATTTGAAGTACAGGATATTTATACTTCAATCATACAATATTCCAACTTTGGCTACTTTTGCTCTTAACAGCTAATGTACAAGGGCCAACACTGGTGAACTGCTTCTTTCCATTGTGACTTTCTATTCAGTGTGTTAGAATGTGAATACACTTTGCTCTCTATTGCCTATAAAATATCCTTCATGGCTATGGCAGCTGGTTTGATAGGACTCTTCAGCTTCAATGGAAAGAGTAGCAGATCAAAGTGGAGAAAATTCCTTGATTTAAATCACCTGCTTCCAAAGTCTTTCCTACTTGGCTCTCCAGGACTCTACACAGATATTTTTAGGTACTACTCTACTGGTGTTAAGTGTTGCCCATTCGCACCTACTAGAAATTAACTATTTAACTATTTGTTGTTCACCGAGAAATGGGTTTTATATTGTGGTAAGCTGTGCTTTCAATTTTTAAACAAAAGGGAAATGTAGCTTAACTTAGTGTTAAACTTAGAAAGAGATTATCTTATAGGCATTAATAATTACAAAGAAGTTGAACTGAATTGAATTAAAAAATTATCATCCAGAGAGTACAGCAAAGATTCTGGTCACTATGGGGACCAAAGTGCTAAGGCTACTGATGATGAGAGTGGTAGAAAGTTAGAAACAAGTGAAACTGAGATGCATTCACATGCACAACATTGACGGGAATCTGAGCCAGCTTCTGCTCTTCCCTGTTACCCTTACCCTTGAGGCCTTTGTATAACATCTCAGCCTCTTGTCCCCTGCCCCTCGTGTGTGTGTGTGTGTGTGTGCGCGCGCACACATGCACACAAGTGCACACACACGTGCACACATTAGAGACACCTCACCGGGTATCTTTGAGGTGCCTTTGCTGATGGATATGCTAGATGCTGTGATGTGACAACAGATTTGCCAGTCTTGGCTTTTGTTGCAATTCTGAAATTAAACCACAAATATGAAACTGCCTTTTTTTTTTTTTTGATCTTTTTTTAACAATTAAAAATATTTTTCAATTATAGTTGCCATACATATTATATTACTTTCAGGTATACAACATAGTGATTGTATATTTACATAACTTATGAAGTGATCACCCCAATAAACATAGTACCCATCTGACACTATACATAGTTATTACAATATTACTGGCTATATTTCTTATGCTATACTTTACATCCTCATGACTGTTTTGTAACAACCAATTTGTATTTCTAAATCTCGTCCCTTTTTCACCCATCTTCCCAACCCCCTCTTATTTGACAACCATCAAAATGTTCTCTGTATGTATGAGTTTGTTTCTGTTTTGTTTATTTTGTTGTTTAGATTCCACATGTAAGTGAAATTGTATGGTATTTATCTTTCTCTGCCTGACTTACTGCACTCAGCACAATACCCTCTAGGTCCATCCTTGTTGTTGCAGATGGCAAAATTTCATTATTTTTATGACTGAGTAATATTCTATTGTATATATGTACCACTTCTTCTTTATCCATTCATCCATTGATGGACACTCAGGTTGTCTTTGTATCTTGGCTATTGTAAATAATGTTGCAATGAACATATAGGTTCATATGTCCCTTCGAAGTAATGTTTTGGGTTTCTTCAGGTATATACCCAGAAGTGGGGTTACTGGGTTCTTCTTTGTCTCTTGTTATAGCCTTTGTTTTAAAGTCTATATTGTCTGTTATAAGTACTACTACCCTAGCTTTTTGTTTGTTTGTTTACCTTTTCATTAAATATATCTTTCCATCCCATTTAGCCATCCTATGTCTTTTTATTGGAGCATTTAATTCATTTACTTTTAAAGTAGTTGTTGATAGATACTTAGTATTGCCATTTTATTATTCATAGTTTTTTTTTTTAATTCTCCTTCTTCTCCTTCTCCTTCTCCTTCTCCTTCTCCTTCTCCTCCTCTTTCTCCTTCTTATTCCATCTTCTTCTTCAGAAGTTCCCTTAATATCTCTTGTAATACTGGTTTGGTGTTGATGAACTCCTTTAGGTTTTCTTGTCTGGGAAGATCTTTATCTGTCATTTGATTCTAAATGATAGCCTTCCTAGATAAAATAGTCTTGGTTATAGGTCTTTTCTTTTCATCACTTTGAATATTACATGCCAATTCCTTCTGGCCTGCAAAGTTTCTGCTGAGAAATCAGCTGGCAGTCTTATGGGAACTCCCTTGAAGGCAACTAACTGCTTTTCTCCTGATGCTTTTAAGTATCTCTCTTTGTCTTTAAGCTTTTGCATTTTAATTATGATGTGTCTTGGTGTGGGCCTGTTCAGTTCATCTTGTTTGGGACTTTCTGTGCTTCATGGGTTTATACGTCTGTTTCCTTCATCATTTTAGGACAGGGGTTTTTGTTGTTGTTGTTGTCATTATTTCTTCAAATAGGTTTTCGTCATTATTTCTTCAAATAGGCTATCTCTATTCTCTTTTTGGTATCTACAATGCAAATGTTGGTACACTTAATGTTGTCTCAGAGGCCCCTTAAACTATCCTCATTCTTCTAAATTGCTGATTCGCTCCTCTGCTTCATGTAATCTACTGTTGATTCCCTCTAATGTATTCTTCATTTCAGTTATTGTATCTTTTATTTCTGACTGATTCTTTTTTATGTTTTCTATATCCATTTTTGATTTCTATCTCTTTATTAAAGTGCTCACTGAGTTTATCTATTCTTCCCCTAACTCCATTGAACATTTTTATAACCAGTGTTTTGAACTCTGTCTCTGGTAAATTATTTGTCTCCATTTTATTCAGTTTTTTTTTTTTCTGGAGCTTTGTTCTACTCTTTTGTTTAGGACATATTTCTTCGTCTCCCCATTTTTGCTGCCTCCCTATGTTTATTTTTATGTATTAGGTAGAGCTGCTCTATCTCCTGGTCTTAGCAGAGCGACCTTATGTAGTAAGTGTCCTGTGGGGTCTTCTGGTCACCTAAGCCAGGTGCTCCAAGTGTGCCCCTTGTATGGGTCCTCCTATTGTAGTTGAGCCTTGGTTGCTGTTTGCATGTCAATGGGAGGCATTGACCTTTGGACTCACTGGCTGTGAGGACTGGCCTTGACTACAACAGAGGAGCTGTTGTGTAAGAGCTGACCCTATAGAGCAAGATTCACTTTAGCAGGGCTCTGCCCAATCTACCCTTTGAATGTGTCATCCTTGAATGTGGTCCTGTGGTGCTCTGGCAAGCAGGCTACTGGGTGTGTCAGCCCTGGGTCCTTCTGCGAGGCACCCTGCCACAGGCCAAGTTTAGCCACAGCCTGTGCCTGGCCTGGGGTAGCTGGAATGAACCACCATGTCCAGCAATAACCGGACACCCAGAACCTAGCACCATAGCTGGGGCACCATAGCCACTCAATAAAGATTTGTCAAATAAATAACTGAATGAGGACACCTCTCCTTCACTTCATTCATCTTAGAATCTCAAGTTCAATAAAGACAATTAAGCAAGCTGTTCCAATGCTGAGTAGAAAGTGCTTGGATAAGAAAAGCCCAGGGAACTAAGGGAGCCCAAGGGAGAGACAACTAGATTTGAGGGTTAGACACAATCTCCTGAAAAGAATTGTGTTGAGGATGTACAAGAGTTGGCTAAGCGGAAAAGGGAAAGGGAACACAGTTGTCTTAGACAGAAGCAAAAGTGATACCATGTGACAAGAGCTGGACACAGTGGCAAACATGAGGGTTAAGAGATAAGGAAAAACCAAATCATGAAGAGCATTATAAGCCATTTGGATATAAAATTCTGAGGTCTGGATGAACTTTGCAAGTGGAAAAGTTCTTGGAATTGGCCAGTGTGTGGCCATGGAAGTGAGTGATCTAGGGGAGTGAAAGTGAAAATCAGTGGAGATGAAGCTGACTTCCAGTAAGGATGGAAGAGGTGGTGGCAGATGGGTACACTGAAAAACCACGGTTCTTTTTTGACATAAGATGCTCTAGCTTCTAGGTGTAATCCCATAATGCCTCAAATCTCCCCTCCTGTTCCTCAGTAGTTCTGGGGGCCTCAGGAAAGCACACCACAGTCTGAGAAAGGAGGACAGAGTCAGTGAGCAGTTTTATGAATTTCCCAAACACCACCCAGCCAAGTGCCCCTGAAGGGATCTATAGTCATACCCCTGACATTGACTTCTTCTCACACACTCACACACAAGCCTTCTCTGTCTCAAATTTTGAGGAGTTAAAAAAAGGAGAAACAAAAATGCCCATAACAAGAATAAAATATTTGTTAGGCAAAACCGTAAATTCTTTCATCTCTTTTTTGTCCTATTTTTGTCTCCCAGTTTCTGTCCTTGCCCAGTCCTGACCAGCCAGTGCTCTTGTTCATGCCAGTGGGTGCCCAGGCCATGACTGATGTATCTCACATGCTGGCCCCATCCCTTGGTCTCTGACTCCTTCATCTCACTCTTTGCTACAGTTCCACACAATTAATGAACCATAAGGCCCTTTAGGGAAGGATCTACATCTTATTCACTGCTATGTCCCTAATGTTAGGCACTCAGTAATTGCTTGATAAATAAATGAACAAATGGAGGACTTGGAAAACGTTGCCTTACCTGAAAGGAGTGACATTAATTTGAAAACACCAGGCACTTCAAAAGTACACTGGGAGGATATTTTGGTGAAGTCCTAGCAGTCTGTGTGGGGTGTTTTAACCAGGCCCCTAAAGGAAGTAATTAGAAAGAGGTGCCCTTTCTAAGCCACTAGTGTCTCCAGCTGCCACCCCTGGGTAGGTGGGGGGTGGGGTGACCCCAGGGAGTTCATGCAGGGCTTTATTCCTATCATCTATATTTGGGTGGGGGGTGCTTGGGGAAGCTGTGCTGCTATACCCCCAGAAAAAGGAGTTGGAGTAAGTCCCACCCCACTCTCCCACATGACCTTACTGAGGTGATCCTGCTGCTCACAGGCCATGTCACATAATGTAGCAATACCAAACAGCTGGCCAAGAGGTGCCCTTTTTGGATGTAAAGCACTGAACTACCTGAAGCCATAATATCAGCTTCTAGAGAACACTGGATCAAGACTAGAATTTTTACGACTGCCTCTAGCACCTATGCTTATCAATCACTCTTACTGGGAACCTCAGCTACCCACCATCCCACCTCTATCCTACCCACTCACAGGTCATGGTGTCATGGTGCAGGAATGAAAAGTCCCCATGAAGAAGTGTAGAACCAAGCTGGGACCATACAGAGAGCAGCAGGAAGCCAAAGAAAGCAGAGACACTGAGGACTTACAACAACAAGGAAATGCAGCAATTTTTTGAAGCCCCTAAGTTTGAATTCAGAGCAATCATGCATTAGGTGTACAACATCTGACAGAGATGTTGGCCTTTTTTATCAGGAGAACATCAAGGAATTCCATTCAACTACTAGGAATTCCAACATCAAGGAATTCCATACAACCTTAGACACCTTAATCCCACTGAGCTTCAATCTTCTCATGAGTAAATTAGGAATGGTAATATTTAACTATTTTTAAGATGGTTGGGGGATTAAATGAGATAATCCTTTCAAAATTCATAGAATGTTGTAATTTGCACTCAAGACCTTTTGGAGCAGCTTTCAAGCAATGAGGTCTCGGGAAGAATTCTCACCTGGAACTACTTTAACTCATTAACTGGTTGGACAGAAGGTTGGATGAATGACAAACAAAAATTCTGAGAGATATTTACTGTCACATGCTGGCAGAAAAAAAGTTTGATCATTAAATTTAAAAGAACCACTGAATAGATAGACACCTTGGGAATTCTGCCCTTCTTCTCTAACCTAGGTTATGGTCTTTGTTTGAATGACTAATTACTTTGCTCTCTCTACTTATGAATCAAGAAGAAACATAACAGAAACAATGGTCAAGGTGCTAGATTGAGACAAGATTCTCACACCTCCTAGATGTAGGCAAAGTTCTGCAGGACACACTCTTGTCTGGGTGTGATTGTGTGCTTGTAAGTAGAACCACGGTTAGAAACAGACCCTGGATTCAAGACAGTCTCCTGTAGCTTTGCTTTGTGCAGAAGACTGATCCTATTAGCCTCAAAATGTAGCTCAAACTGATTCTTTATTCCTCAAGTATCTGTCTTCATTTCTTCCTGAAAATCCAAAGAAACAACAGTTAAAAAAAAAAGCATAAAAGGGAATGAATTCATAAAAGTGCTAAGAATAGGGTACAGACATCGAGGACTAAAACTAGTGATGAATTTTGGAAGGTGGATGGGGTTATATTGACAGATAAACAGACCAAGGGCGCCACAGCCCAGGGCACACCAGAGAGACACCTGAAATGCAGCCCACCAAGGACAGCAGGATGGGAGCCAAATGTAAGAAAGGAAAGAAATTGAAGTAATCTATATAAGAACCATCTATGGAATGGTAGCATGGCCTACACACTGCATCACTATGAATGCCTTCATAGTGCATGTAAACTAACATCCCCCAAAGTACCCAGGAAGACCTGGCTCCTCAGAGTGAGGACCAGAGTATATCCCCTCCCATTTTAGCTTAGAGGGGTGGGAATGTCCCCAGACTATTAATCTGTCTGCAGCCTAAACACCCTTCAAGTAACATCTGACAGAGATGTTGGCCTTTTTTATCAGGAGAACATCAAGGAATTCCATCCAACTACTAAATCAATCACACTCTCTACTTCACTTATCTATATGAATAGAAAATCTAAGTTCATCTAACATTTGAGGGAAATGAATGAGCAATACAAAATGGGAAGGAGTGAGATCAATAGAATCATTGACTCTGGAGAAAAAAAATGATTCAAGTAAGAGGACACAATTTTTAAAAACAAATTCCTCTTTAGAATTCAAAAACATTCTGCTGTGAAAAGAAGGCAATGAAAGAATAAATAATAAGTCATAAAAATTAAAAATATAATTGTCAAATTAAAAATGTAATCAAAGGCATAGGTGGGGGAAAAAAAGGTGAAGAAGTCTTGCAGAATGCATAACAAAAAGAGGAAGAAAAATGAAGAGAAAGATTAAGAGACTTGGAGAATCAATCCAAGCGGATCAACATCTGACTAATAGGAATTATAAAAAGAGATACAGGGAAGAAACAAAACAGAAACAGACTCATAGATGTAGGGAACAAGTCCATGGTTGCCAGATGGGAGAGGGGTTGGGGGATAGGGTGAAAGAGGTGAATGGATTAAGAAGTACAAATTGGTAGTTACAAAATAGTCACAGGGATGTAAAGTAAAGCATAAGGAATATAGTCAGTAAAATGGTAATAATTACGTTATGATGGGTACTAGACTGGTTAGGGGGATCACTTCATAAATTATATAAATGTCTAACCACTATGCTATATACATGAAACTAATATAATATTGTATGTTTGCTATATTTTCATGAAAAGTCTTTTTAAAAAGGAGATAAATGGAAAAAGAAAACAGCAATCAAAAAAATAATAGAAGACAATGTGCTGAAGTTGAAAAGCTGACATCCTGGCTATCCTTCCTTCTGTCCCAGCCTATAATTTGGATATGATAGCTAGAGCTCCAGCAGCCATCTTGGACCATGAATTGACCTTGAGAATGATATAAGCCTTGATTCTTTATGGCTTCTTTGAGCTCCATACTAGTCTTGAATTGTCTACCTCCAGACTTCTTTTCTGTAAAAGAGAAATAAATTTTCACCTTGAGTAAGTCACCATTTTGCAGGTTTTCTGTTATATGCAATGAATCAAATTCTGTGTGCTGTCCATTATGGTAGTTACTGGCCACATATGCTTATTTAAATGTAAATATAAATTAACTAAAATTAAGTAAATAAAATTTAGGTCCATGGTCACACTAGCCACATTTTACATGCTCTATTGCCACATGTAGATAGTGGCCATTATCTTAGACAGAGCAGATATAGAAAATTTCCATCATTGTGGAAAATTCTATTGGATAGCACCACCCTAATTGATGAAAGTCTCTTGCCACAGAGATTCTTATGTTCTGGTAAAAAAAAAAAAAAAACATAAAAACTATCTGCTCTCTGAAGTACCAGGCAGATTGTGTGCCATAGTGAGATATGAGTATGGAGATCAAAAAGAACTCATGGAAGAAGAGGCATTTGAGATGCACTTTAAGGCTCATGTGGATGGAAAGAGCATGTTTTCAGGTGATTGAACAGCTTAAACAAAATCTGGAAGCAGAAAACTACAAGTCATGTTCAGAGTAGTCTTATTTTATTGATGTGTAGGATGATTGAAAGGTTAGCTAATATTTTATAGATCATTGAAGGTAAAGGTGAAGATTGGGTACTTAATAAGGCAAGCATCAGGGTTTATGAAAGGTTTCTAAACAGAAGGAATGACGATATCAGAGCAGCACTTTAGGGGAGGTCAGCAGAGGAAGAGACTGGAGGTAGTTTAGACATTAACCAGGAATAAAAGGGATTCAAGATAGTAAAACAACAATGTGAATGCACTTAACACCACTGAACTGTAGACTTAAAAATTGTTAAGATGGCAAATTTATGTTATGTGTATTTTACCACAATTTAATAAATAAATAAATAAATAGATAGATAGATAAATAAATAAATAATAAGATTCTTTACCAATGCATTTGAAACAAGATTTTTTAAAAAATTTCAAGAAAATCCAGAGTCAGGGACTCTAGAGTAAGAAGAGACAGCTCTTTTCAACTCAATAAGTAAGAGATTAAATTTAAAAAATTGAATAACATTGGCCAATTAGAACTTAGTTTTGGCACTAGGATCAAATCAAGGGTATAGCTTTCACCATCATTGCAAATCCTCTGAGTAGATTAAGGAAACTGTCTCAGAGTAAAATCCAAAAAGGATGTAGCAAAATGATCCAGTGAATCCTTTCAATTGGATAAAATGGCTCAGGAAAAAGAAACTAAAAGCATGACTCTCCCTCAAAACCTAATAGACTCAAAGTATAAATAATTAGGATGAGAGAAAGAAAAAGTCATGGGGCAAAAAGGAGAAACATATAGGAAATAGATGTAGATTTGCACTGTCACATATGGTAAGCACTAGCTACAGGTTGCTGTTGAGCCCTGGAAGTGTAATGCTCTGCCTCATACTCTTCCTGTGTTTGAATAGGAGTGTCTGTGTGGTTCCCTGTTCCACTATCATTTATGGGATTGGGGAAAGGTATTAGATAAGTTGTCCTTTTAGTTTATTAGTCTCAAGCTCAAGAGAAGCCATTTCTGGACTTGATGTAGAGACAACTTGGGGAATTTTTCAAAGCTTCTCCTTCACCCCAAAACTCTAACATGCACCCTGCATCCACCAGTGAAGACAGCCATAGGAGATAGCACGACCCTCATTTTACAATGGGTATAGACTTTGCCTCATAAATTCACATCTAATTATGTGTAGCATCTTGAATTGTGGATAGTGTTTCCACATATCTTATAATATTATGTCTTGAAATAATTTATCCCCTAAGCTCTTTGATGGCAGAGAGTCTCTAATGGCCACTGCTTCTAGCCCCATACTGAATATATGATCAATGATATCCCCCAAATACTTATTTATTTATTAAAAGACAGACTTTTAAGACAAAATATACTGCCAAGTGTACAATTTTATTTTATTTTTAGGAGTTAAATCATTTTGAACTGAGAAATGGCCATCCTTCAGGCAATAAATACTGTCAGGGAAACATCATCGTAATTCACCAATGAATATACCTTCTCATTTTGAAGCAGCTGCTGACAAATTGGCAGAAACACCAAAAACACTCTGAATATCACACATTAGAATGACCGATTCAATGCAGATGTCTGGTCCTATCATTTTATTAGCCATTTCTTAGAACACATATTTTTATGCCAAATGAAGTTCTTACAAAAGCAGAAAGAGTTAATATACGGTACCATACAGTATTGGACAGTTATATGGATTTTTTTTTGTTTAGGGGACTTTGTGTTGGGGTTCCAGGAGTTGACTCATTTACCAAATCACTTTGTATATGTATTCCTTCCAAGTGAAGACACATATAAATACTTGGGTTATTACTGCACTATTTATATAGAGATTAAAAGACATTTGAGCATTTCCTTTAAGACCTTTACAGAAGAGGTCAGCTCTTATCTGAAGTCATGAAGCACCCAGAGCAGAGAGTTAGCCTAATGAGAACTAAGTTCACAGATGGAGCTAATATAAATCACAGGTCTGAAATTTAATTATGCCTAGGATTGGAACCCTAGTGGCCTCACTTAGCACTCAGGGCTGTTAGGCAGCAGATCAAGTACACATTTGTTTAGAACAATAACAAACATCAGTTGAGTACCTACTCTGTAACAAAAAATTCAGGCAACAGAGCCATAAATATGAGCATGATAGTGAAGAGGCTGGCTTTCAATGAACCTAGTTTCCTGAGACATTCCCTGTAAACATGAACTATGGTTTCTCATTATGATTACAAGGAGATCACTTACTTCCCATTCGTGAATACACACAGCATGTTCTGCTAAAAGGAACAGAAGACATTTGAAGGGTTAGCTGCCCCTTCAAAACTCAGTTGCTGACAACCTGCCTATCTGCCATTTTCCATTGTCTTACCCACTTTCTGGCTCATGCCAGCATCATGTTTATCTGGACTCTGAGCTGCCAGAGGCGGGGCTCACGTCTGTAAGTTGTTTATGTGCCCTGTGCCCAGGAAGTCCCTCTGCCCCGATAGGCTTTAACAGCTCATCGCTGAGTGACCCTAGTAACAGTCCACTGCTTTATATACTTTTCCTTCATTGAGAACAGTCCAGACATGAATATCCAAAACAAAAGAGAAGTCATTAACACCAAAAATAATAGAATGGAATACAAGAGCTGTAAGGACAAAGCCCCTTCACTCCAGATAAGAACACTGGAACCAAGGGTTAGAGACATTCTCAGAGTCACATAGCTGCTCTATGACAAAGCAGGCCTCTGGTTTCCAGACCACTGCTCTCACTATTGCCCTCTGCATGTTCCCTTAGTATTTTCACCATCTGCAACATTTCTTTAAAATAAATATTCAATCCCTATAGTGCTTGACTAGTTTTCAATGTGTTCTCACATTTTGTCATGACCATCCTGTGAGATCAGCACACATGTAGAACCTGAAATGAGATGATTAAGGTGACATCACCTGTTAATGGCAGAATCATGACATAAACTCAGATTTTCTCACTCCATTCTACATTGTAGAAGATGGGACTCCCTGGATTAGAGATGGGAGCCTGATCTTCTCTGGCTGTTGGGGTCAGATTGTTATGAGCAAAGTATACAGTGACAGGGTTTCAGACTCAAAGACAGACCCAGTCTGAGAAGGTCAAAAATAGCTTGCTATGGGCATGTGCTACAAGTGGGGGAGGGTAAGAGAGGGCACAAGGGCATCTGGAGCCCATGACATGTCCACAAAACACTCATTTGGAAACCCTGGACTGAGTAAGAATAAGACAACAAGAAAGAGTCACAGAAACTTTCACATCACATGAGGCAAGCTTTGTAGCATGACGTTTTATATCTGGGTAAATGCAAAAACATGATTGACAGAAGTATAATTAAGGCAATTTCATCCTTGGACAATTATGGACTCAAGCCATAAAACTAAAAGTTCAGAAAAGGAGAGCTGTAGAGACATCCCATAACAAGTGAACAGAAAATATGACCACTCTATTCTGTGCCAAAAAGCATGCATAAGTCCCAGGAACATCAAGCGAAGTTACGGAACTGCCTCTGGAGAGAGAAAGTAATCGTCATGATGTATATATTCACAACTTTTCTTTCTTTGTTACAGTCAGCTCTTCATCATGCTTAGACCTGCACCCAGGATGTTTTATCTTCCTTGAGCACTCACTTACTAGATGGAAGATAGATGGGGTCCCCAGAAATGGACAGGAGCAGGAAAAATGTAGGAGGAACACAGGATAATTGTCACACACCATTCCCAAAATGGATAAGTGGCATGTGTATGTTTGATTCAACAACCACCATAGAAAAAAAGTAGAAAGAAAGAATGCATCTTTAGCACAAATTCAAGATGGGAAGAAAGATAAAGGGAATGCACAGTTTTTGATTTTGACTTGCCTTGTTTATCCTTTGGCTGTACCTAACTGACTTTGTCACAAGGTAAAGGAAGAAGAAAAGGAAACCACAGGGAACACTTTAGTTTAATACCAGCTAGGGAACCTACAGGGTATTCTGAAGCTATGGCAACAAATAATCTCTTTAAAGGTCTTGCGCATCTCTTGGCTGCGGAAGGCATATATCAGAGGATCAATCACAGAATTACACATGATGAGTATGAGGTACATATTGAATTGAGACATAAAGCAAGAACAGTAGAGGTTCTGAGGGCAAGAGATCATCAAAATGAGATGGAGGAAGAAAGGAGCCCAGCACACAATGAAAATGCCCAACAGCATAGTCAGGGTGACAGCACCTTTCATGCTGGTCCTTTGCCACACAGAACCGTATCCAGGCAGAGCTGCTATCTGTTTGACATGAGTTCGTGCCAGGAGGAACATGTGTATATACAGAGACACCATGAAGAACAACATGGTGAAGAACATGGAGATAAGGCAAATGATGACATAAGTGGATTCATAGTAAATGATAAAAACAATACCACAGCCTGTACAAAAGGTCCAGATGCATGCAATAATCATCCCAGAACGCTTCACTGTCATGATGTGGTGGTAGCGCAGGGCATAGAAGATGGTGACATACCTATCCACTGCAATGGCCAGCAAACTGCACATGGAAGCCACTACGGAAATGCAGATCATGGAGTCAAACACATTGTCAATGTGACGCACAAAGGCATCTGCTACCACCAAGTGCTTGTTATTTATTAAGTATATGGTGATGGTCTCCCAGGCGTTGGACATACTCACCAGCATGTCAGCTACTGCTAAACTGCACACAAAGAAGTACATGGGAGAGTGCAAGTTCTTGTTCTTTACTATGGCACCTATGACCAAGATGTTCTCCAAGAGGCTGATGAGACCCAGAGTCAGAAACACCTCCACAGCAATGCCCATATCTTCACATGGCGAAGATTTGTTCTTGACATTTGGTCCCGAAAGGTTGCCCTCTATGGCATTTGGGGTGTGATCCAAGAAATACAGGTGAAATGAGGAATTCATTGCTCCTCTTCTCAGCAGCAGATTTACTGCAAAACAGATTTTAATTCATAATCCATAGTTTAACATTCTACAAAGGAGCACAACAGCATCCCAGAGCAAGTATAACCTGAGAATGGGGATGAATGGACTCAATGCATTCACTCAGTATTAGAATTCTACATATTAGAATACAGTACCTACTGCCTTATATC
Source organism: Pteropus alecto (assembly GCF_000325575.1). Taxonomy (NCBI): domain Eukaryota; kingdom Metazoa; phylum Chordata; class Mammalia; order Chiroptera; family Pteropodidae; genus Pteropus; species Pteropus alecto. Next base: position 356,234 of record NW_006434367.1, read on the forward strand.
CTGATCCCTGGAATAGTGTCCCTCTGACATGCAGGTTTGGAATTTTCACCAGCCTCCTGGTCTTCTTTTCTTTAGTCTCTCATTCTTTCACAGATCTCTTAATAGAGTGACCATACATCTCAGATTGCCTGAGACGATTTCACTTTTTATCTTGTTATCCTGGCACCCAAGTCTACTCTCAAAAGTATCCCCAGCTCACAACCTACAAAATCCTTTCCAATCTCCTGATTTTCACATTCCTAAGGCTACTTATTGTGCTGCATTTTTTTCAAGTGAGCTTAGATTTCTGAAGGATATACAGGCCCATGTTCTCTTGAGACAGATATGTATCTTCTTAACATTTGTTTCCTGACACTCCTAAAATCTGCTAGGATTCAGTCTCCATAATTGTAATTAAGATTATAACTAAGGTGATCCATTAACTGGAACATAATCGCAAATAAAAAATTACTGTCTTCGATTCATAAATTTAGTTGCACATACATGTTAAAATTGAGGCACACAGAATGCTGTATTTCTTCTCAATAAATATTTTCCCTAACTTCTAAATTTGCAATTCCATAAAGTCTGATTAATACATAGTTTTATAAGTTCCACATATGCATAATACAAAGAAACAAGGGATTTAAATTTACCAAGAACTAAAGCAAGATCACTCTATTGTTGCTCAATTTCTCTCCCATGATTAGTTTTCGAAAATCCCTTTGCCCTCCAAACTCAGCGCATCTGGATAGAAAGTTAGAATTTCTGTCATCATTTTCATCATTCGTAATAAGTATTTACTGAAATGTAATTTGTTATTTTGTCTAGTTCTATCTCAGAGACAGTGATCAGTTATGCTATTACATTAAACATCAGATCAAACTGTTGAAATATTCAGTTAGCTCTCTTCCATATGCAGGTTAGGCATGACTTTGTATTCCTTTAAGGCGATTTTAAGTAAATAGAAAGCGTGATTATTTACCAGTGCTCTGCCTCGCGCCTCTTCTCTTGCACAGCAGCCTGTGGGCCCTCGCTTGGGACGCTGGCTCAGCTGAGACACCTGGCATCCACAGGCTAGACCGCTGCTGAGAGCTAAATGCCATCACCCTAGGATGTGACTCCTCAAACCGAGCGCAAAGGCGTCTTGAGACTGGTCGCCTCTTCTTAGCTTTTATGCAGCCTCGCAGCCTCGCCTGCCTGTCGCTGCTCCCTCCAGACATGGAATCTGCCTCCTCTCCCAAGACTTGCTCTTTTCTTAGCCGCGAGTCTAAATCACCACCTAGCGGTTAGAGTTGTATAGCATGACCCTCCCTTTCCCAGGCGGATGCTGCTCTGACTGCCGGCCTTTGGGGATCCTAGTGATACCTGCGTAGAATAACGTTCTTCTGTTTGCAGAAAATCCTTCCTCAAAAGTGCATCCAAATGTTTCTTCTACCTAGTTGTTCTTTTAAACTTTGCTTCTTTTCTCTTCCTCTTATGCACTGATTAAAATGCTGACAGATCATACAACAGCTCAAGTTCTCCCATCCCTTTGTCTCTCTCTCTAGGACCCTGGGTCAGTGGTCCTCCTGAGTCTGTTTGCTAGGAAACCACAACCTGTAACACTCATTTGTGACCCTGATACACTCCTCTTGCTGGCCCAAGACTTTTACTCCTCCACAAGGACTGTGTCAGCCACGCCAGGTCTAACACTATCATCATACTTTTGTTACTCCAGAAAAAAAAAATGAGGAAAGAGACTTTCTTCTAGCCAAATATTCTGGCTTTGGGCAATAGTTTCTGGACCTGCCATTTCTCTGGCACCTAAAACACTAACCTGCAGCCACCCAAAGGGTCTTTATCATACATCAGAGTTAGATGCCCAAGTGACTGAGGGACAAGCCTGGGACAGAAATGTGCAGGGCTGCTCTACTACCGGAGATGATATGGGGCTTCGCACATGATAGGACAATCTTTCCAACAAATGTAAGTATATATGGCCACAGTCTGGGAGGACCAATGCCACTAGTGTCCTAGTGCCATGCTGACAGTCAAAGATGGAATGCTGTAAAGAGATTTCTTATGTTGAAAACAGGGCTGTGTATATGCAAAGTAATGGCTGAGAGAAAATATACAAGGTTTTCAAGCATTCTTTATTTGTTCCTCATATTCCAGATCATAGAGGACTCTATAAAAGATCCTCGTTTCCCATTAAAGTGGTAAAAGTGGAGACTTCTGTTAAAGATAATTAATTGTCCAGACTTCATGGCACAGCTGCCTTTGATGCTGGTCAGAGGGCATATCTCTATAAGCTCTAGCTACAGATGCTGTTGTGAGTGCTGGTACATGATTTACCTTCTTAATCTTTACAGAAGCCCTAGGAAGTGGGCTCTTTTATCATTCCCATTTCACAAAGGAGGAAACCAATACCTGGAGAGGTTATGTAGCAAATCCAAGGTCCCAATGCTCAAAAGAAGCACAGTTGTGGCTTGACCCCTAGCATCCCAACTCAGAGCCCAAGCACTTTCCCAGCACCCTGCTCTCTCTCCAAGGAGCCCTGGTAGTCATCAGGTTTATTCTTTTAAAATGCTGCTGGGTTTAATTTGCAATTTTCTTTTCTTGGTATGGTTTTTATCAGATTTTGGTATTTAGGTTACCCTTGCTGTGTTAAATAAATTGGGGAAAGATTTCAATTGTTTTTCTGCTCTGAAACCAGTTCTGTTTCATGCAGGAAAATAATTCAATCAAGGTCAATAGAGATAAGAGAATATAGACTAAGCTCTTCAACTGTCTCTGCTACTGGAAACTTTCTACCTCCTGAATAATATCCTAATAACAATGCTTAACACACAAAATAGGCATTCCATAAGCCACTGAATTCCACATAATGGATAATTCTTCCTCAGCAAAAGGGCCAGAATAGCCTTGCAATACATCCCTTGTTTTATTTTGTTTTGTTGCTTAAGGAATGACAACAGAGATGATCCTTAATTCAAATGCATGGAGAAAATATGTGCAGTCATATAAATGAAGGCTTCCAAGGGTGAAATCTATTGGACACAGCATGTCACAAGTTGGGTTCTCTGAGATTCAGATTCTGAGAGGAGTTGACTCTGCAGGGTGCCCTTAGGAAGCTCCCTGGGATCAAAACATGTGGAAAGGAGGGGAGGGCAAGGCAGAGCAGCTGGATGGGCCTAATTGCATCAACCCACCCTACCTGGAGCTCTGAGAGGTAAAATCTGCTTATCAAAATGGCTACACCTTTATACTCTACCTAGCTCAATCACCAGAAGCAAGCCGCCTCTGGAAAGGTGGGAGATCAGGTAGCGTGAACCCGAGGCTGACCCTGAGGGAGCTGACAGCTGTAATGGGCTGCTGGCCACTCCTCCCGCAGATGAGCAGCAAGTCCTTTCATGTTCATCGCTCACAACATCAATAATTCTTTTTTTCACCTTTATTAAGATATTATTGACATATAAAATATGTAAGTTTAAGGTGTACAATATGATGATTTGATACACATATATATTGTAAGATGATGGCCATGATAAGGTTAGTTAACACCTCCATCTCTTTTTAACAATTTTCAAGTACATAATACAGTATTTTTAACTATAGTCACCATGCTGTACACTAGGTCTCTGGAACTTATCCTTATACCTAAAAATTTGTACTTTTTGACCATCATCTTTCCATTTCCCCCATCCCCCAGCCCCTGGTAACCACAACTCTGCTCTGTTTCTATGAGTTTGGTTTTTTTAGCTTCCACATATCAGTGAGATCATCTAGTATTTATCTTTCTCTATCTGACTTATTTCATTTAGCATAATATCTTTAAGTTCCAACCATGTTATTGCAAAAGGCAGGATTTCCTTCTTTTTATGGTTAAATAATATTCTATTGTATACCACATTTTCTTTATCCATTCATCTTTCAGTAGACATTTAGGTTGTATCCATGTCTTGGCTATTGTAAATAAAGCTGCAACAAGATATTTTATTTCCTTTGAATATATACCCAGATTTTGAGGAACTTCCATTCTGCTTTCCATAGTGGCTGTACTTATTACATTCCCACCAACACAAGGTTTCCCTTTTTCTACATACTCACCAATTCCTGTTATCTCTTTTCTTTGTGATAATAGCCATTCTCACAGTTGTGAGGTGCATCTCATTGTGGGTTTGATTTTCAGAAAATTCTTATTGCATGTCCTCTCTGTGCTGAGGCCTGTGTTAAACGTCATCATGAGTCCAATCAAGGAGACTTGGAGTCCTGTTTCAGAGGCAAAGCTTAACTGGAAGAAACACTGAGAGAGCAATACAAGATTAAAAAAAGTTATATTACAATTTTCTTAACTCCAAGTTTTATAAAACATTTTCATATATTAACTCGCTTGTCCACCTAGCAACTCTGGGAGTTATTAAAGTTATTGCAATCTTCATAGATGTGTACTTTGAGGCTCAGAGAAGCTAAATGGAGTTTTTGACACCACTTGGCTAATAAGTGATGGCAACAATTGTTGAATCCAGGTCTTCTCATCCCAAATCCCATGTTTATATATACACACATACCCATGTACATAAGAATTTATTGAGAGCTTACAGTTATCTGCATTCTAAGCAAATTCTCCCAGCAACCCTATAAAGTCAATATTCTAAGCATCAGTTTACAGATGAAGAAACTGAGTCTCGGAGTAGTCATGTGACTTGTCAGCTGGTGATGAAACTAGGTTCTGAATCCAGCTTTAGCCACCTCTATGAGTGATACAGAGTCTAGTGTTGTTAATCTTGTGACTCAGTCACATACATAGAGAAAGAAACTCTGGGTGCTGCAGGACTCCAGAGACTAGCTAGAAAAGAACAGAGGGAAGACATGAAGCAATGGGGGTAAGAGTGGAGCAGGAAGAGAGGCAAGCACTGGGGAGACATGACCACGAGCTGAGGAAGGATGCTGAGGACTGGGATGGGCAGCAGTGAACCAAAGGTGGGCATTGTGTGGAAGAGTGCTCAGGCTGGGGCACTAAGGAATGAAAAGAATGCCCTGTGACTGGAGCTTCCTGCAGCCTGAGGTGTCAGAAGTGGGCAGGGCTGGATCACTAAATGCTCTGTAGCTTGTGATGAAGGTTTAGAGCCTCATTCTAAGAGCAACAGGAAGCCTTGCACGGTTTTAAGCTGCCATGGTGAGGACATGGAATTGGAAGAGCTCAAGAGTAAAGAACGTTGTAAGTCAGTGGCAGTACCTCACAATGAGACTAATAGATCCCTGGGAATGAATCTTTTTATCCACCTAGAGCCCAGTAATCTGACTGATTCATGCTCAAACCAACCTCTGCAGAAGCAGCAAAACTATAAAGTAGTCTTTGCTGACACATTTACATAGGAAGACTAAAAACCAAAATGGCCCTAAATAAATAAGTTATAGACACTGGACAATACAATGCCTATCACCACACCAACACTAATGTGTTCCTTTCTCAGGTAAAAAAAGGGAGGACATGGAGTTTGGGAATTTGGTGTGGGGTTTTGGGCTTTTTAAATGTTTTCATTTATTTGATTGTTTTTAATGTTTTCAGGTTTGTTTTGTTCTGATCACCAGAAGGACCTGGTCTCTGTAATGCTGTGCCACATCCAGCTATGTAAGTTAAGTTTCTGTAAGTTCTTGCAGTTACCTTGGCAATTTTTATTCAAACAAGTTCTTCTACCCTAGCTGTTACTCAGGCTTCCCAATAACACTGATTTTTTTTTTTTATAACATGCTGTTCTCTCGCCCCAAAATTCTTTTCTTCCCTCCTTATCCTTTATCCACTAAACTCCTATTGACTCTTATAGAATCAGGCCAGCACTTCCTGTTGGGACTCTTTGAGTGGGCATCCTTACACCAGCGGTGAGTAGCTACCCGGTTCTGATCTTACTGAATTATAATTCTCTCTCTGCCTGACACCTTCCTCAGCAGATTGTGGGCTTCTTGGGCACAGGACTTTCCTTAGTGGCCCCAGTGGCCCGTATTGGCCTGACATTTCCCTTTCCTCTTCCCTTTCCTGGGGAACCAGAACTTCCTAGTCTGTTACCCAGAAAAATTAGTTCAAGGATGAGCATGTGAGCCAATTCAGGCAAAAAAAAAAAAAAGAAAGGAAGGAAGGGAAGGGAAGGGACGGGATGGGACGGGACGGGAAGGGAAGGGAATGAATGTAGGTACATCTTGGAGACTTCTGGGAAGGATTTTATTTTATTTTATTTTATTTTGCTGGTAGCTACCACAAAAGGTATGCTCTTTCTCCTCCACTAGGTATGATTTAAAGCACTATATAATTCTAGCTGTTGCTAACCTCTAACATCTGGTCTTAGAATATACCCAAACTGTGAAAACAGAGCTTAGTGGTCAGAACAAAACCAGGATCTTACTGATGTTGACCCACGAAGTCCACCCCTTCTTCAAGTCTGACTTTTTCTGGACTTTTCAGTTACATAGTTAATAGATTCCCTTTATCATTTAAACAAGTTTATTTTGGCTTTCTTATTCTTGCAGCTAAAAAGATTCTACAGCTTCTAAAATTCCATTGCATACTCTCTTTTTCTTGATTTTCCTATTGTATCACAGCCTCAAAGAACATCTGAATTCTTATACACCAACACATGGATTTCTCTATGTTTTAACATTTCATAAAAAGTATAAATACAATGAATGGTTTACCAGTAGAGTGTTACAAACTATTTTATGGAAAAGAACCTTTTCCTTACATCAAGAAGACTTTGATATTCCATTTGGCTCATCGATTCTGCTTCCAACAGGCCCACTGATCCATGCAGACTCTTATGTTATCATGAACTTCCAGAAAGTCCATTTTTACATCTGCAGTCAAAGACACATTTTTGACAATGTTCTTTGAAACCTTAATAGCTTTCAAGTTGAATAGCTTTCTCTTCTTTTGTATTTTTTATTGTGACTACATTGTAAGAATACCAATTTAAATTTAATATTAGCATTTAAATCCAGCACCACTTTTCATTCTGTCACTAGAGTCCTTCCCTAAATTTAACAACACAATTTACTCAAGATATTGGTTTTCATTATTACAAAATTCCAGTCTGCAAAAAAATAATGTTGAAAGACAATGGGAAAAAATATTAGCAGACATTTGGTCCTGCCCAAAACGTCCACAGAGACATCCACACCAAAAGGTCCGTGATATTTGGGTCTGTCCAAAACATCCACTGAAACATTTGGTCCATGCCAATCCAACTACCTAACCCATGTGCCATTACCAGCTAATGTACCTAGGCAAGAGGGTTATTATTAGCAATACTGCCAAAGCACAAGTAGTGGACCTATAAAACATGATAGTATTTTTTTATGTATTAATTCTGCGAACCAAATGTATAAATAAACGTTATGGGCTGCTTGAAGCCAGGGATATTTCCTAAGTGCGATTGTTTTGGACAGGACCAAATATCAAGGACCATTTGTCATGGACCAAATATGCTCATGGATATTTTGGACAGGACCAAATGTCCTGCAAGGGCAAAAAATACATGTCACACATTTGACAGCTAGTTCCTTCTTTCTAGACCACTTAAAAATCAGTCCCCAAGAAAAAAAGGAATACACTCCAGCGGAGAACGAAATGGCCACCCCAAGCCCAAGCCTGAATAACCTGCCACCTTCAAGAAGCACAATCAAATAATTCCTAGTTTATGAGTCAGTTCTTGTTCTTATCTCAATAATGCTGCATAATAAGCCATGCTAAAATATAGAGGTTTAAAATAAAAATAGCCTATTCTCATGCTCATTTCACTATAACCCATCTAGGCTACACTAAATGTCAGGCTCTAAAACTCCAGACTGGAGGTTGTTTCAGTTTTGCTCAGATCTTGTTCCAATGGCTACCAAAGGCATCTTCCTACCTCATGCTGGGATTCGAGATAAAAGGACAGTGGTTACCTGGAATATATTCTTCTGCCAGACCCGCAGAGCACAATGAACAAGTCAAGCCATACAAACACACTTAAGACTTATTATTGTGACCCATCTGCTAACATTCTATTTGCCAATGCAAGTCTCACAAGCCACACCCAACATCAGGGGGCAGGGAAGTGCCCCATCCATAATGGGGAGAGAGAAATGGGATAAACATCTGCTGAGTAATGATCCACACTATCGCAGGTAGCTTCTGTGCTCAAATTCTCAAGAGCTCATCTGATTGGCCCAGCATATAGATCATTGATCCAGATATAGGCCAATCAGCCTTGGCCAGCTAGGGTTTCCCCTTTGTCCAAGCTTGTCTGCAAGGACCCACTCCTTCCAATAAGCCTGGAGGGGCCATGCAGCCTTCAGAAAGCAGATATATGCTCATCAGGAACCAGAAAGTGGTTCCACACTTTTAGTCACTGGCATCTGGAAAGGAGGGAGATATTCTGGACTTTGAAAGCCACGCAGTGAAGTTTTAGTGCATTTGGGAAGAATGAGTATTATTTTGGTTTTAACCTGTTTATTTCCAGAGGATATTTAAGAAAACAGTTAAAAGTGTCACAGTGTTTAAAAATATGTTGATTTCCAGGAAACAAATAATTTGAGAAATAAATATAAAACAAATTAAGCAGAGTTTAACATCCGGTTTTCTCCTTCCCAGTTTGGTTTCTTTAGTGTGGAGAGGAGGTAAATGATGAGAGAAAGAATAAGTCAATCAGGACATATTTCTTATAAATAGCCACAAAGGGTAAGTAAAAGTCAACAATGTAATGGCAACTACAATAAGTATTTATTAAACATAGCTAATAAACATGAGATATAATTATGTAGAGTGATGCTGAGAATACATTTCTTCAGTTTTCACAGTAAGATGATCATTGATATTAAGGTTCTACCTGTTGGTATGTGCTTTTATTTATTATATATATATTTTTTAGAAACTTTGTGTTTATTAATTTGGCAAATTTTAGCCATGAGCTCTTTTAAAATTGCTACTGTAAGAGATAATGTGAGGAATGGCAATGAACCTAAAGTATTCTGGAAATTCTGTGGTTCATGTATTCCATTATTGTTCTAATCCATACTAGAAAAAGATTTGTTAGATTCTTAGCCATTATGCATCATTTACTAAATATGGTACTGAATCTAAATTAAGTAGAGATTTGTGAAACTAAGGAAGAATTTTTATAGTCCTTCCATTTATTTCTTGAATTTTCTTATTATCACCTATAATCTAATACACACATAAAATAGGTCTTGGTCTCTAAAAACATTGCCAGGAAAATTCATTAATGTGAAGATCCTTTGCCAGGTATGTTGTTAGATTTTTTATGAATGCTTTTTTAATCCTCTTAAGTTTCTACAGTTGCGTGTGGAATCAGATATGGAAGAAAAAAGCATTTACTCAAAAATATGTCTACAAGAATCGAGCATTGTCTCATTTCAAATCTGCTTATTTCTTATCTAGGTTGTGCCTCTATCCATTCAACATTTTTAGTAATAAAACTGAAATTCAATAAAAAATACTAAATAACCAAATCAATGCAAATTAACTCTCAAAAATTAAGGTAAGGCAAACAATTGATATTTACATCACTGCTAGAGTTTAAGGAGACACTATTACCCCCTTGTGAGACTTTATCAAATAATATAGTCCAAACGAAGGATAAAGCTATAATCATAATAGTGAAAAAAAAGCAATAACAGAATAGTGACTAATTGAATCATTGTATGTCCACTGGAGGAATATTATTACCCAGTCGTTAAAAATTATGAAAAAGATTATTCAGCTTAAAAATGTTTATGATATAATAAGATGCAAATGTATATTATGATTGTAATCATCTTAAAACATTTATGCATTTGGACAAAATGGATTAGGGTACTGGGCTCAGAGATTATTTGTTTTTCCCTATTTTTCCAAACTTTGAATTTGTTAATTTTATAATGCCAGATCTGGACCATAATGACGTTTGACATCAGTGCAAAGTTTCAAGATGACTCCCAGCCCTTTAAGACTAAACAATGCATACTAAATACTTCATGACACATCCATATGGTGGAATGCTATTCAGTCTTTTAAATTTAGAAAAATAAGTAATAACAGGGAGAAATATTGATGGCATATAGTTAAATGTATGATTTCAATTTCATTTGGGCAAACATGTGAATGATTGATAGACATGTAACAGAGAAATATAGCATATGTGCCAAAACTAGTATCTCTAGTTTGTGTAATTACAGATGAGTTTTATTTTCTTCTGTGTGCTTTTGTCTAGTTTCCAGATTGTCTGCAACGAATATATTTATATACACTATAAATATTTTTAAAACTAAAAAAGCTTGCATCTCTCAGCAAACCATCAATAAAATTAATCTTTTATAACTCTCTGATGCATCCTGATCCTCTGGCTTGACTCCTCAAATTTGCCAGCTCTTACTTTGTTTTTGTTTTGGAAATGCAAGCTTCTGCTGATGTGATTATTCCCCCCAGGGTTCTAGAATCATTTAACCGCAACTTTGTTTCGATACATATGCTTTGGACTCTGCTTCAACCCTAGAACTTCCTGGATTTCTGGAGGTATCAACTCAGATGGGATTTTCCTCTAGGTTCTGGTTTTTCCCTAGTTGATACCCAGGTGGACCGAAGCCCTTAGTGGCCTGACTCAGATGGCTCTCTGCTGCCCTCTCCTGATCATAGATAATACTACTTCGACTGCCCCATGAAAGTTACTTCTAACTCCCAATATTCAAGACAAAACCTGAAAACATTAAGTTCTGGCAATTAGGGAGAACAATTCTAGAAATCATATGCTGAGACTCATTTATTGTATCTTAAACACATGGAACTGAACAAAAGCATGCTACAATTTGGGAGTCTAATTTGCCACAATAAAATTCTTACTCATTGCAACTTCACCTAAGACTGGTATATCCAGAGCTTTTGGGATTATTGGAGGTGCAATTTTCAATAGCCCATAATTGTTCTGAGTGTAAAATTTCAAAAATGAAATCAGATACATATTTAATATTCTCTAATTTCAAAGCCTAAATACTTGAAGTCTGTCTGTAGATGTAAGGATATTCAGAGCAGATTCTACTCTAAGCGAAGATCGGGAGCTGTTTTAACAGATCCAAATGTGTGATGCCAGGAGATCTTCAGTCTTCCCAGGTACTGTCTTGTTCAGACTTTCCAATGGTATTCATAAAGGCTAGAGAACAAAATGGAAATCAAATCCACAGATTCATTAGCTATGGGATATAAATCTTCCACAGCAGCATCCCATTTTGCTCTTTTGGGAATTTGAGTGGTTTTTCCCTTCTTCCTTCCTTACAGACTCTGAATTGTGTTCAGAGATTCATTCCCCCATTCAATTCCCACCACATCCCTCAGAGAAAGCTGATTGTTCCCCCACCACACCTAGTTCTAAGAGTAGCCCTAAAGTGTTTTTGCTAATTCTCGTCAATAAAATGGGAAGGGAATAAGCGGGAGGGCTTCTAAGAGAACTACAAAAAAAAAGACAATGTGTGTATGGCACTCCAGGACTACTGAAGCATCTTCTTTTGAGCATAAATGTGGGGCCATCAGTGTATATGGCAGAGCAGAGAGATGGAAGTAAGCTGAGAATTTGAGTAGCCTCTGAATCAACCAACTCTGAGGTCCACTTTACTGCTGGACCACTCAGTATAGGACATAATGTCTTATTCTTAAACTAGCATGAGCTAGGAGTTTTTGTTTTGTTTTGTTTTGTTTTGCTTTGTTTTGTTTGTTTTTGCTTGCAGTGAAGTTTATTCTGAATGTTACGGCTCTTTTCTCAAGTTGCCGATGCGTCCATGTTCTTCAAGATAAGAATGATTTTACCATCTAGACAATGCCTGACAGTGCTATGAATGAGCAATCACTTCTTCACAAAGAAACTGCCACTGGAAACCACAACAGGACCATGCAAAAGCCTCTGGGAAGAGCTGATTCCCACCACCTCAGGTAGCACCCACAGCAGAAATGAGAGTGACCCAATTATATAAATCTGTTATTTTTGCTTGCCGCTTCAAAGTGCCTTTACCTACATAACTAATAGAATAGCATTGGTTGCAGATATGTCATGGTACTGGTCATCAAGAATCCTAGAAAGCTGATCTAACTTCTGCAATCTTTTGGAGTCTCTGATATACAAGACCACTCTAGAAGAGCAACTTTGTGGGTAGACTGTTCAGAATGGCTTGTGGCTATCCTAGGTCCAATCTTATTAGCACAATATCTGTGACAGTCATTTTCAGTACACAGATTGGGAACCATTAAAGCTTCGAACAATAGGTTTCTTCTTACTTCATCACGTTAAAAAAACTTGGAGAAAGAATTCCTCTGAGCTTGGACCTTCACAGCCCAATATTTTCAAACAAAAGCTGAAAAGATAGTGCAGTCTAATAAGAAAGATACATTGAATCAGACTTTTAGAATAAATTGAACAATGTGCCATATTAAACTTTCTATCCCTGAATACATAACTAAATCAGAGCTAGTTTATATAGCAGTTTGGTGAAATTAGGAAAAATGATCCCCTCTGGGTAGACTACCCCACTGACACATAGCTTAGTGATTAGAAAGTGCTTTGTGCAAATCAGAAAAAGGCACCTTCTTCCAGGAAGATGCCCCCATCACCACCCCATCCAGCAGGACACACAGCTTGAGAAGCAGAATATTGACTTTGGTTCCTATTTACTCTCTCAACTGTGGCCTTGTGCAGCATAATTTTTGTCATAGATGTTCTCTAATAAACCTCTTTTTGTTACAAGGAATTATCTACAGTATGTCGAGTAATTGTAGGTTTAGCACAGGATTCAAACGCCAAAAATCTGGGAAAAGTAAAACAATTGATCTTAGTTTCCTTTAAGGCTGCTGGCTAGAAAAATGGATAGGCTATCTCTGGTCCAAATAATGAGCTAATGAAGCGGGTGGTGATTTGGTAGGTGGGGAATATGATACCAGATATAACTTCTTTGGGTTCTTTTTATTGGAGAGACTGGAGAAAGTTTATTTCTCTTAGAAGACCCCACTCTGGGATAGTCATCGAGATTGATATGCCAAATACAAATAGAAATTGCTTCTATGGATTACTCATCAGACTTATTTTGACTTTGTGGATGTCCAACACAAATTAACAAATCCTACACTCTGGACCTTGATCATTTGTGATAAAAAAAAATTATCATTATTAAGTATTATGGGACTAAACCTAGATAGGTTCCTGACACTTTAGTTGAAGTCTCAAGCCCTTTGTGGTCCAAGACCTGAATTTCAAATAGCCTGTGTGTCAATGCATTGCTCATCCAAAGGTGTCTTACAGCTACAGAACTGTAGATACGCATCTTCTAAAATTAGCATATTTTTTTTACTTATTTGTTGTTAACGTCTCTTGAAAGAGACTCACTAAAGGCACAGAGGACTTATTAGTCTGCCACCATTGCCAAACTCTTAATGTTACACATTCAGTGGGTTTTGATGCATGTGAAATGTCATGTGTCCTCAATTATAGTATCAAACGAACAGAATAGTTTCACTGCCCTAAACATGCCCTTGAGCTCCACCTATTCATTTCTCCCCTACTCCTAAATTCTTGGCAAAGTTGCCCTTTAAATTGCTATTTTATTGCAACAAACAAAACTCCACAACCAAATGACTTTGTGGGTGAATTCTACAAACATTTAAAAAAGAATTAATACCATTTTTATCAAACAATTCCAAAAACTTTGAAGAGGAAGGAATATTTTCAAACTCATTCTATAAGACCACCATTACCCTGATACCAAAAACTAACAAAGACACTGCCAAAAAAAAAAAAAAAAAGAAAGAAACTTGTAGGGCAATATCTCTGATGAACATAGATGCAAACATTCTCAACAAAATATTAGCAAACTAAATTTAACAATACATTAAAAGGATCATACACCATGATCAAGTGGGATTTATTCCTAGGGTGCAAAGATAGTTAAATATTTGCAAATCAATCAACATTACACACCACACAAACAAATCCAAGAATAAAAGTCATATGATCAATAGAAAAAGAAAAAGCAATTGGCAAAAATTCAACGTACATTTATGATAAAAACTCTCAGCAAAGTGGGAATAAAGGGAACATACTTCACCATAATAAAGTCCATATATGACAAACACACAGCTAACATTGTACCAAACAATGAAAAAGCTAAAAGTGTTTTCCTAAGATCAGGGATGAGACAATGATACCCACTCTCACTGCTTTTATTCAACATTGTATTGAAACTTCTAGCTACAGCAATCAGACAAGAAAAAGAAATAAAAGTCACCCAAACTGAAAAGAAAGGAAGAGGTAAAACTGTCATTATTTGAAGATGGCATGATACTATAAGTAGAGGACCCTAAAGATTCCACCAAAAAACAAACAAACAAACAAACAAACAAAAACAACCTATTGGAACTGATAAATGAATTCGATAAAGTAGCAAGATAAAAAATTAATATTTAGAAATCAGTTGCATTTTTATACATCGATAATGAACTATCAGAAAGAAAAATTAAGAAGACAATCCCATTTATAATTGCATCAAAAATAAAATGCCTAGAAATAAATTTAACCAAAGAGGTAAAAGACCTGCATTCAGAAAACTACAAGACATTGAAGAAAACAATTGAAGAAGATGCAAAGAAATGGAAACCTACACCAGGCTCATGGATAAGAAGAATTAACATTTTTAAGATGTCCATACTACCCAAAGCAATCTACAGATTAGATGCAAACCTTATCAAAATATCAATGGCATTTTCCACAGAACTAGAACAAATAATCCAAAAATTTATGTGGAACCACAAAAAACCCCAAACAGGTACAGCAATTGTGAGAAAAAATAACAAAGTTGGAGGTATCAGGGTACTTGACATCAATCTATACCACAAGGCTATAGTAATCGAAAAAGCATAGTCCTGGCACAAAAACAGACACATGGAACAGTAGAACAACATAACGAGCCCAGAAATAACCCATGCTTATATGGTCAATTAATCTATGACAAAGGAGTCAAGAATATACAATGGGGAAATGACAATAAAGAGTGTTAAGAAAACTAAACAGCTACATGCAAAAAATAAAAATGAAAGTTGACTACTTTCTTAATCATATAAAAAAAATAAATTCGACATGGTTAAGGACTTAAATGTAAGACCTGAAACCACAAAACACCTAGAAGAAAACATAGACAATAAATACTTAAGAACTTTGACATAAGTCTTAGCAATATTTTTTGTTGGATATGTCTGCCTGGACAAGGGTAACTAAAGCAAAAATAAGCAAATGGGACTACATCAAACTAAAAATTGTTTGCATAGTGAAAGAAATTATCAACAAAATGAAAAGACAACCTACTGAATGGAAAAAGATACTTGCAAATGACATATCTGATAAGGGGTTAATATCCAAAATATCTAAAGAACTCATACAACTCAACATTAAAAACAAACAAACAATCCAATTAAAAATGGGCAAGTGTCCTTAAAAGACATTTCTCCAAAGAGGACATACAGATGGCCAATAGACATATGAAAAGATGCTCAATATCACTAATCATCAGTGAAATGCAAATCAAAACCACAATGAGATATTACCTCACAAATTATAATAGAATGGCTATCAACAAATAACAAGAGCACTAGTGGTGGGATTATAAATTGGTATAGCCACTATGGAAAAACAGTATAGAGTTTTCTCAAAAAATTAAAAATAGAACTATCATACAACCCAGCAATTCCACTTCTGGGCATTTGGAAAACAAAAACAAAAACAAAAAAACACGAATTAGAAAAAATATATGCATACCTATACTCATTGCAGCATTATTTACAATAGTCAAGATATGGAAGCAATCTAGATAGATGAATAGACACTGATAAATGAATAGACAAGATGTGAAACACACACACACATACATGCTTACACACAAACACAATGAAATATTAGCCATAAAAAGTATTAAATTTTGCTCTTTGTAACAGCATAAGTAGACCTAGAAGGTATTATGCAAAGTAAAATAAGTCAGACAAAGAAAAATAACATATGATTTCACTTATATGTGAGATCCAAAAAACAAACAAAACAGAAACAGTCTCATAGATACAGAAAACAAACTGATGATTGCCAGAGGGGAAGGAGGTAAAGAAATTGTTGAAATAGGTGAAAGAGAAGAAGACATACAAATTCCAGTTATAAAATAAGTCAGTTGTGGGAATGTAATGTATAGTATAGAGAATATAGTCAATAATGTAATAACTTTGTACAGTGACAGGTGGTTACTAGACTTCTCATGGTTATCACATTATAAGTATATAAATGTTAAATCACTACATTGTACACCTGAAACTAATATATTTCATGTCAACTACGCTTTAAATAAATAAATAAAATCAGAAAAACAAATAAATAAGTAAATGAAATGTTTGTACCATTTTGCATTCCCACCAGCAATAAATGAGAGCTGCTCTTGTTTTATATCCTCACCAGTGTTTGGTTTTGAAAGTATTTTGGATTTTAGCCATTTTAGTAAGTATCTTATTGTTATTTTAATTTGCAATCCCCTGATAATATGATGTTGAGCATCCTTTTATATGCTTATTTACTATCCGTATATCTCCTTTAGTGAGATGTTTATTAAGCTCTTTTGCCCATTTTATAGTTGAGATGTTTGTTTTATTATTAAGTTTTAAAAGTTCTCTGTATATTTTCTGTACAAAGTTTTGATAACAGTCCTTTATCAGATACAAGTTTTGCACATATCTTCTCTCTGTTTGTGGCTTATCTTTTTATTCTCTCAGTAGTATTCTTCACAGAGCAGAAGTTTTTAATTTTAATGAAGTTCAACTTATCAGGTTTTTTTTTTTTTCTTTCACTGATTGTGCTTTTGGTGTATATCTAAAAACTCATTGCCAAACTCAAGGTCATCTATATCTTTTCCTATTTTATCTCCTACAAGTTGTTTTGCATTTTACATTTAGGCCTATGATACACTTAGAGATAACTTTTGTGAAAGATGTTGCTCCTAGCCTTAGACATAATAAAGTTTAAGAATAACTATGCATTGAGTACATGTTATATGTCAGGTACATAATGGATATATATTCTTTCATACATAAGGAAGATGTTATTGTCATTTTATAGCTATAGAAACTGAGGTTCAATATGACTAAGTAACATGCCCAAGGTCACACAGGTGGGAAGTGGTGGCACTAGGATTCTACATCTCTAACTCCAAAGTTGCTTATGAAAAAAACAAGTTTCTAATAAAGAAAAATTAAGAGAATGTACTAAGACTCTCAGAGAACTTTCTTTTCTTCCTTCATTTTGTTTCAGTTTGTTATTCTGAACAATGTCTTTAATTTTTGTTATTACAATTCAGTTCTTTTTTAACTCTATTTTATTAGTTTCAAGTATTCAGTACATTGGTTAGACATTTATATAGTTTAAAAAACGATCCCCCTAATTGCTCTTTCTCTCCTCTGGCTCTCCACCTAGCTTTTACATTAACGCTAAGTGCATTCCCTAGCCTTTACATTAATGCTAACTGCATTCCCCATCCCTGCAACCATCTATCAAATACTAATTTTGAACAATCTGTCTTTAAATTGAATATTGTGTGTCTCTAAGAAGAAGCAGCAATCTCCATATATAAATGAGTTCTAATTCATGTGGACTGGAGTTAAAATGACATGCCCTTTTCCAATTAAGCGTATGAGCCTCTTGTGGAGTAAAAAATCTTGGGATAGATCAGTTAAATAATGTAGCATCTTGACATGAATTTCTGTTTTCAGAAAACAGAGATCAAGAGGAGGCTATTTCTATTTCCAGAGGAAAGAAAAAAGTAGTAATATTTAAAAACTATGTCCTTATATTAAAACCTCTTCATCTTAGAAATAATTTTAGAGTATTTGTTTCATGGATGACCTATAAAAAACACAGACATCTATGAGTTAAACCACCATTTCAATATTTTCCCTTTTTCCATGAGAGGGCCCCTGCCACATAGCTCAGGGTTGGGTTTCATGAGGGACACAAAAATGAGGAAGCCCCATGTCATCATCAGGGAGTTTATAGTCAAGTGAAGCATAAATAAATAAGACCAGAATGATGATTATATAACCCAGAGTCCCCATGAGGAGACTCTGATGGGACTTCAGCAGGGAACCACGTACAACTACAGGAGTTGAAAAAGAAAACTGGCATGTATCCAATGTACTGGCAAAATCACAGCAGAACCTAGAGTTCTCCTCAGATGGCCAGCTGAAGAAACATACAGGAAGGGACTATTTACAGAGGGGGAGGGGAGGCAGACAGAACCAACCACTGCAGGAGCCATGACCTTCCTGGGCCTACAGTGGTTGGTAAGGGGTGGTGGGATCCAGCCCAAGGATTGCTGGAGCCAGGGAGAAAGAATCACTCGACCCAGCAGGAGCTGTGACAAGGCATTGCCACTTTCAAAGCCAAGGCCAAAGCAGAAAGGGAGGAGGAATTCTTACCAAATTCTCTCCTCCCACTTCTCATCTCCTGCTGGTTCCTCTCAACTGGAATCCAGGTGAGTCAGCCTCCAAGAAAATGGATCTATGGGGAAAGGTTCTAGTGGACTAACCAGTGCAGCCTACAAAGGAAAGGACTGGGTGGTAACTTCACAAAATCGAAACCTGCCCCCAGGAAGGAGATTTCAAGACTGAATAAGAATTAGCTAGATAAAGAAAACAATGAGACTGAAGGAATCTGGGTAAGAAGCTCTATTTCAGAGATCTGCCAATGATAAAAAGTGTCTTTAAGGGAGCAGGAAGGACTCAGATCAGATCCTTAGAGACTTTGTATGCTTTAGCCACTGAACTTGATCCTGAAAGTCATGAGGAGACTCTGATGGGACTTCAGCAGGGAACCACATTATATAGGACCAGGACTAGGGTGAAACAAATGAGGGACTTGCCCAGGCACAAAATATAAGAGTCCCAAAAATCTCAGTAATCAAGATAAGTAATATTGTAATGCAATATTTTTAAAAATCAAAATTAATGCAAAAAGTACATGATGAACAAACTATCAAATTTTGAATAAAGGCAGAATCAATGTTACTGACTTGTCCTTTGTAATGTGCATAGTTAAATTAGCACAGTGACTGTAGTACAGAGGAAGGATTTGTTCCCACGGAGAGCAAGGAAGTTAACTGGAATGCTGCTTTGATAGTCTAGCTCTGTGCTGTCCCCTACGGTAACCAGTAGCCACGTGCAGCTATTTAGCATTTGAATTTTTTTTTATTTTTTCCTTTCTTTATTGAAATATAATAGACAATTAGTTGCTTGTATTTACATTGTACAATACAATGAGCTCTTTTTCAATTATAGTTGGCATGCAATAATATACCAGTTTCAGTTGTATAGCATAGTGATCAGAGATTCACATAACTCATAAAGTGATCACCCCACTAAATCTAGTACTCCTCTTCCCCTTACATATTTATTACATTATTAACTATTTTCCCCATGCTACACTCTACATCTCCATGTCTATTCTACAACTATCCATTTATACCTCTTAATCCTTTGTCTTTTTTTGTCCCCTCAACCTCCCTCCCGTCTAGCATCCCTCTAAATATACTCTATATCTATGAATTTATTTCCTCTTTTGTTGTTGTTGATGATGATTTTGTTCTTTAGATTCCACATGTATATGAAATCATGTAATATTTGTCTTTCTCTATCTGACCCATTTCATTCAGCGCAATACCCTCTAGGTCCATCAAGGCAATATCTTTTTCCAGCCTCTTCCTTTTAGTCTGTGTGTGTCTTTTAATCTGAAATAAGTCTCTTGTAGGCAGCATATGTAGGGGTCTTGCTTTCTTATCCATTCAGCTTCCCTATCTTTTGGTTGGAGCACTTAATTCTTTTCCATCTGAGGGACTTGTTGATAGGAATATAGTAGTTATTAGCTTGGTGATGATAAATTCCTTTAGCTTATTTTTTTCTGGGAAGCTCTTTATCTCTTTCAACTCTAAATTATAGCTTTGCTGGACAAAGTATTCTTGGTTGTAGATCCTGGGTTTTCATCGCATCAAATATTTTGTGCCAAGTCTTTCTGTTCTGCATCATTTCTTTTGAGAAATCAGCTGCTAGTCTTATGAGTGCTCTCTTGTAGGTAAGTTACTGCTTTTCTCTTGCTGCTTTTAAGATTCTCTCTTTGTCTTTAACCTTTGGCATTTTAATTATGATGTGTCTTGGTGTGAGCCTCTTTGGATTCCTGGCTTTGGGGACTCTCTGAGCTTCCTGGGGTTGGTTGTATGTCTATTTCCTTCACCAGGTGAGGGAAGTTTTCCATTATTATTTCTTCAAATAGCTCTTCAATGTCTCTTTTTTTCCCCACTATTCTTATGACAAGGATATTTTTACATTTAATAGTGTTCCATAGGCTCCTTAAATTATTATTATAGTCTTAGCTTCTTTTTTCTCGCTATTCTGATTGAGTGTCCTTGGCTTTCTCATCCCCTATATAGGTCATTTGATTTTCTTCTTTATTCACTCTATGTTTTCCATTTAATATACTTCTCATCTCGGATAATGTGTTCTCCCTTTCTGACTAGTTCCCTTTTGTAATTTCAATTTCAAGTTTTAGATTTTTTATCTCTTTGTTAAAGTTCTCACTAAATTCATCTACACTTTCCATAAGTTCATTGAGCATCTTTATAACCAGTGTTTTGAACTCTGCATCTATTAGGTTGCTTGACTCCATTATTCATGGATCTCTGTTCTGTTCTCTCGTATGCCGTCTGTTTCTTTGTCTTCCCATTTTGGCTGCCTTTCTATGTCTGTTTCTATGTACTAAGAAAAGCTCTTAAGTGTCCCAGTCTTATTAGTGTGGCTTTGAGTGGTAGGTGTCCAGTAGCACAGTTCTGAGAGGGGTTCAGCTGCAGGCCAAATTTAGCCCAAGCCTGTGCCTCTCCTGAGCCACCTGTTAAGATTCAGGAAACAATCCACAGATGCTGTGCTTATAGTTGCCTCAAAAGGCCACACCAGACAGCGAGGCCAGCTGCTGCCAAGGGTCTAGGAGCTGCTCAGCAAGGGGCCCCTGACTAAGTGAGGACACACCTGGATGTGGCTTGGGTTGGGCCGAGAGTTGGGGGAGGCAGAGTCCCAGGGAATCCTCTGGGTGGAGCGACCTCTGTTATCCAGTTTGATGAAGTCTCTGCTATGGCATCACTAACTCTGCATGCTGGGAGTGGGAGGGCTCAACAGAGGAACAGTAGATACCACCCCACTTCTGTGCAGCACGAGTCTCCCCTCAACCTTAGTCTGACAATTCAGTGTCTCCCTGTAGGTCCCTGGTGCCCCCTGCACAGCCAAACCAGCACTGATGCTCAGAGCGAGCAGGTCTGCCACCACGAAAGTCTGCTCGTGGATGCAGCTCCTTTAAGAGGCCTCTGCAGCTACCAGCTGCCACCGCCACTGCTGCCTCCATCTCACTCAGCCACTGGAGACCGGGCAGCCTTGGGTCCTCGTCCCATCCTACCTTTTGCCATTGCAGGGTGATTTCTTAGATTTCTTGCTAGTTGTATGGCAATTTTCCTTGCTGTTTGCTTCTTGTTCGTCACAATTTTGACTTGGTCACCAGAGGGATGAACAGAGCCTCTATCATCTATGCCATTTTGGCCCTAGCACTTGAATTCTTAATTTCCTTTCATCTTAATTTAAATTTTTTAAATTGACACTCAATTCAGTGATTTAAAAACTTAGTATGTTTGGAATAAATTAGATACATGAATCTTTTTTCCAACTATGGATTTTGTGAAATCTAAATAAAGATCTAATAAATTTTCTTTGAAAATTTAGCATTCAAATTGCAGTGGGCTATAAGAGTAAAAGATTTAGTGTAAGTTAAAGAATGTTAACTATTAATAATTTTTATATAATGTTTACATTAATTGTATGTTACGATGATACTATTTTGGTTATGTTGGGTTAAAATATATTACCAAAATTAAATTCACCTGACTGTCTTGGCTTTAGTGTGGCTGCTAGAAAATGTTAAATCCCAGATGGGGTTCTCATTCTGTTTCCATTAGCAGCACTGGGCTATGTGGAACAAGTGCAGCAGAGGGATGATGGGTGGGGCAGGTTTAGGAAACAAGGAAATGGAATTTGAGACCTGATGACTGCTTTGGCCAGGCTCCCTGGAAGCAGAGCCTGGGATGGGAATTCTTACGCAAGCAATTTATTGGGAGAGGGCTCTCATGAACAACCTGTGTGGGAGAAAAGCAGGCCAAGGCAGAAGAAGCTCTGCATACATGTGATTTCAGGATAAGTCGGACCTCAGTCTGCACCCAGGGTAGATGGGAGTTAAGTTGCACCAGAGGATGTCCTGTCCACGGGTGAGAGGGTTTGGCTGTCAAGTCAGTCAATATTGGCCAGGGGCCACCAAGGGTGAGGAAATGTAATGCCCATAAGCATCTACAGTCAGGCAGCTCTCCTCAACCAAGAGCAGTCCTCCAGAAAAGAGTAGAGGTATGGGCATCACCAGCAAGCAGCCCCTGCAGCAGCTGAGGGACTGCTGTGCCAGCCCCAGAAAGGGGCACAATATCATTTCTACAGGGGGATTGAATGAAAGTAATGATGCCTTGGTTTGCTGCCCTAGTTCCCTGAACCAAAAGAGGTACTATAGAAGGAACTTTAAGTTTAACACTAAAGATGAGGAGCTTTCTTTGTATGTGTTAAATCTGAGGTGCTTCTGAGCCATCCATGTAGGTATGTCCAGTAGGCCAGTGGACATAGAGATCTGAGCTGATGAAGGATGGAGAGAGAGTCATCAGCAGGAGGTTGTCCCTGAAGCCAAAGACTTGGGTGAAGTGACTTGGAAAAAGGTATCAGAGGAAAGGCAGAGGCCTGGGCCCAGTACCTTAAGGAATACTGTGTGTGTGTGGAGGAAAATAAAGAGAAAGTGGCCCCACAGAAGCCAAGTGAGAAGGAGGTGTCATGGTGGAGAGAAGGCTTAGCACACCTATACCTTCCAAAAAGTCAAATGAGATCCAACAGAGAAGTCACTGGTGGTTTTGACAGAGCAGTTTCTGTGACACATGCAGTGGAAGCCAGTCTAACATGGCTGAAAAGTGGAGGTGTGGTAGGCCCTGTGAGACCAAATTCCACATCCACTCTTCCCTTATTCTTGATTCCACTTTTATTCATGCAGCACAGCTCTGCCCAAAAACCCTAGTGATAAAGGAAAGAAAAGCAATTTAATGAGAGCAGAGCATGCATGTGTAACCAAGATGAACTGTTATAGGGTAGGGATAGTGAGAAGAGGCTGTCTGTTTTGATTCATTGTTTGGAGAACAAGGAAGCTTGAGGGATGAAGATTGAAAGCATTATTTCTGAAAACCTATCTGGAGAAATGACAAATATTAGGTGGGTGTTCTACCACTCTGGGGTAGACAGCTTTCTTATCCTTGAGAATAAGATAAATGAACCATGTTACCCACAAGTGAAACACCTTTTGTCACCAAGAGCCCCCCTTATAGGTGCAATACCCTCTGGTCATTGTTAGCTAAAGAATACTTTTATTACTCTTTGCTGCCCTGTCCTGTTCTAGGGCTCCTTGGTGAATCTCCACTGAACTGGGGCCCTAAGCATTCCAATGCAGCCTAAAGCTTGGCCCCCATAGGAGTGCATGTGCTCTGTGCCTGGAAAGGCCCCTCATCTCTGCTCATTATCTGGTGTTCCCCTCTTTCCTATGTGGAGAAATATCTCCCCTCTCCCCTTAAAAGACTAACGTTCTCCTGTTGGAAACTCTGGTGCCATCTGCTTACTGCTACATTACTGAAAATATCTGTATGTAAGCAATAGAGCTTCAAAATGCGGTCTCTGCTAGTTAATTAGACTGTATCCAAGAACTGATGTAGACATTTCCTCTCTTTTTGGACATGTGCGTAATGGTTTAAATACATTGAGTATTTCCTGCCTCCAATAACCTAAGAAGCTGCATGCTAACCAGAGTATTCCATAGAGGTCAAAGAAAACTTTGGCAGGAGAGAGATACCAGAATAATCAATATTCATTTTTCATTTGACAAGATATAAAATACTTATGTCTCCTGTGGTAGGCAAAAATTTCCCAAATTTCTAAAAAAAACGTGTGTAGGAAGGCTTCTCTGTTCAAACATTTCAAGCATCTTTTTAATTTTTTTTTAAAAGAAAGGATTTATACATCTTAGAAGGTGCCATAGAATTGGTAAAAAGTTTCACATAGGAAAGCACCCTCTTCTCCCACCCCCAATCTGCCATTTCTGCTACTAGTTCAGGTCAGGCAGTACACTCACCACAAGTTCAGGTCTGGGCATCCTTCTTCCCTGGGGGGAAAATAGCACATGATTATGCATATCAAATGTGTATTGATCCATAGGCATTGGTCTAGGCACAGCAGTAGAATAACAAGATTTACAATCCTTATGAAACTGACTTGCTAGTGAGGAGACTGTGAAAATGCCCTGTGTTGATAAATCTCAAAAGAAAGCTGGGACTAGAGAGTAGAGGTAGGGTTCCACTTTATAGAAAGAATGAAGGAAGTGAGGAAAGGCCATGCAGAAGGGGAAAGGGAACAGCAGACCAATAGCCTGTTCACAAGAAATGCTGTTCATAGACCAAGTTTCCCCAAGGATTCACAGGTTAAAAACTTTTCTTTAGGATTGACTTCAAACAGTTCCTTATACTTCATGAATCCAAAACAACTCTTTTTTCCCATTACTATTGTTATTCATGTGTCAAGATTTATTAAATCAAGTTAAAATGCCAGGCACTGAAGTCACACTAAAAAAGGTGCACCCTCCCCTCCGCCCCGCTACCAACTCCCTCAAGGAGCACACAGTCTAATGAGAAAGACAAACAAGTAAACAAACAAAACACAAAATCATATATAGTTCCAAGAACAACTAGTAGTTACTAAGTGAACAGAAGACATTATTAATTCCATGAGATTTAATAGGTGATTTTTAAAACAGGATTATTTCTTCATATAATTATCTTAAGCACAGTGTTAAACAATATAAATCTCATTGATTTTTAACATGCAATGTATATTGTGAATCTTTAAGTAGAAATTTTAATGTATAATGTTTCTTAAACTCATTAGACCGAGCATTCTTTACAAGGCATTTGTATTTATTAGCATGCATCTGGTAGCAAGAAACAGACAAACCAGAGATGTAGATTAAACAATAGGGATTCGTGATCTCAAATAAAATGTTTGCTAAGAGTTCTACTTTTGTTATCCTAGGCTAGGAATTTCAGAACACTC
>NW_006434367.1:381514-388635 GCF_000325575.1 Pteropus alecto
TACATGGGAAAGTTATGGGTTCACAATCTGAGAGAAAAAAAAAAACAGAGAAGTGAACCCTGCATTTGAGATAGCTTTTACTCCAGAGCACTTGATGATTCTGGAAGAGGCTACTAAGAGGCTAAAACCCTGAGAGGAACTTTCAAAGACTCACAGAGCTTGGAGTAAACTGGAATTTAGCGCTAGCCAGAGATAGGTCATGGGTAATCACCTCCTCCCCAGCTCTGGATTGGTACTCCCAAAGAGATACATTCTAGGAATAAGGATAAACTAGGAAGAAATAGAGCAGCAGATACACACACACACACACACACACACACAATTACAGTTGATATTCAATATTACATTAGTTGCAGGGGTACGTCGTAGCGATAAGACATTTATATACCTTACAAAATGATCACCCCAATAAGTCTAGTACCCACCTGACACCATACATAGTTATTACACTATTATTGACTATATTCCCTATGCTGTACTTTACATCCCCAGGACTGTTTTATAACTGGCAATTTGTACATCTTAATTCCTTCCCCTTTTTCACCCATCCCCACAGACCTCCTCCCATCTGGCAACCATCAAAATGTTCTCTATGAGTTTGTTTTTGTTCTGTTTGTTTATTTTGATTTTTATATTCCACATTTAAGTGAAATCATATGGTATTAGTCTTTCTCTGTCTGACTTATTTCACTTAGTATAATACTCTCTAGGTCCATCCATGTTGTCACAAATAGCAAGATTTTATTTTATTTTTTTGTAATTTATAACTTATTTATAATTCCTATATGTAATAATTTTATCTACTACAATTTAATACTTGTCATACATGTGTTTTTACATGTGTATTTACCATTTCTCAAGTTTACTTTTTTCTTTTTATTTTTTAAATTTTACTTTATTATTAGTATCTAGTGTACAGTACATTGCTTAAAAATTTATATAGTTTGTGACACGATCTCTCTGATTATTCTTTTTCTTCTCTAGCTCTACATCTAGCCATTACATTACTGCTGACTTCATTCCCTATGCCATGCTCCCCATCGCTTTGACCATCTGTCAACTACAAATCTGTATTTCTTTAACCCTTCACCCCTTTCTTCCAACTCCCGAATCCCCACTCCTCTGGCTGTCACCAGATTGTCCCCTATATGTGTGAATCTGTTTTTGAGTAGTTTGTTCTTTTTTCCTTAGAATCCACATATAAGTGAAATCATATGGTATTCATCTTTCTTTGTCTGACTTATTTCACTCAGCATAATAACCTCTAGGTCCATCCATGTCATTGCAAATGGTAGGATTTCATTTTAATGGCTGAGCAATATTCCGTTGAATATATGAACCATAACTTCTTTAATCATCTGTTGATGGGCATTTAGTTTGCTTCCATATCTTCTCTATTGTAAACAGTGCTGCCATGAACATAGGGGTGCATAGATTTTTACAATTAATGGTTTTATTTATTTATTTATTATGGATAAAAACCCAGAAGTGCAATTGCTGAGTCAAAGAGTAGATCCATTTTTAATTTTTTGAGGAACATCCAGATTGTTTTCCATAATGGCTGGACCAATTTGCAATCCCACCAACAGTGTATGAGGGTTCTCTTTTCTCCATATCCTCACTGACACTTGTTGTTCTTTGGTTTATTCATGATAGCCATTCTGACAGGTGTGAGGTGATATCTCATTGTGGTTTTAATTTGCATTTATTTGATGAATAGTGACTTTGAATATCTTTTCATATGTCTATTGGCTGCCTGTATTTCCTCTATGGAGAAATATCCATTCAGGTGTTCTGCCCATTTTTTAATTGGATTGTTTGTGTTTTTGTTATTGGGTTGTGTGAGTTCTTTTATATATTTTGGATATTAACCCATTATCAAATATATTATAAGTGAATATCTTTTCCAATTCGGTAGGTCATCTTTTCATTTTGTTGATAGTTTCCTTAGCTGTGCAAAAACTTTTTAGTTTGATGTAGTCCCATTTGTTTAATTTTTTCTTTTGTTTCTCTTGCCTGAGGAGATATGTCCAAAAAGAAATTACTACTAGCAATATCAGAGATTACTGACTATGTTTTCTTCTAGAAATTTTATGGTTTGGGCTCTTACATTTAAGTCTTTAATCCATTTTGAGTCTATTCTTGTATACAGTGTAAGAAGGTGGTCCAGTTTCACTTTTTGCATGTATTGGTCCAATTATCCCTGCATCATTTATTAAAGAGACTATCTATATCCCACTGTATATTCTTGCATCTTTTGTCATCTATTAAGTGAGCATATAGGTGTGTATTTATTTCTAGGCTCTCTATTCTGTTACATTTATCAATATATCTGTTTTCATGTCAGTACAATGCTATTTTGATTACTTTAGCCTTGTAGTATAGTTTGATATCAGGTAGTGTGATACCTTTAGCTTTCTTCTTTTTTTTTTTTTTTTTTTTCAAGATTGCCATGGCTATTCAGAGTCTTTTATCATTCCAAATAAATTTTAGGATTATCTGTTCTAGCTCTCTGAAAAATGCCATTGGTATTTTGATAGGGATTGCATTGGATAGTATGGCTATTAATGATGTTGATTCTTCCTACCAATGAGCATGGTATATGCTTCTATTTATTTGTATCTTTTTCAATTTCTTTTTTCAATGACATAATTTTCTGAGAACAGGTCTTTTACCTCCTTGGCTAATTTGATTCCTAGGTATTTTATTGTTTTTGATGCAATTGTAAATGGGATTGTTTTATAAATTTCTCTTTCTGAAATTTTCCTATGGTGTATGATGTTAGCTGTAAGTTTGTCATATATGGCCTTTATTATGTTGAGGTATGTTCCCTCTATTCCCACTTTGCTGAGAGTTTTTATCATAAATAGATGCCAGATTTTGTCAAACATTTTTCTGCATCTATTGATATGATCATAAGATTTTTATCTTTCAGTTTGTTAGTATTGAATCACATTAATTGATTTGTGGATATTGTAGCAACCTTGCATCCCCAAAATAAATCCAACTTGATCATGGTGTATGATATTTTTAATGTATCACCGAATTCAGTTCGCTAATATTTTGTTGAGGATTTTTGTAGCAATATTCATAAGAGACGTTGGCCTACAGTGTGTGTGTGTGTGTGTGTGTGTAATGTCTTTATCCAGTTTTGGAATCAAGTTAATGGTGGCCTCAAAAAGGAATTAGAGAGCCTTCCCTCCTCTTGAATTTTTTGGAATAGTTTAAGAGGAATAGGTATTAATTCTTCTTTAAATGTTTGATAAAATTCGTCCAGAACTTTTGTTTCTTGGAAGTTTTTTTCATTACTGATTCTATTTCATGGGTGGTAATTGGTTGGTTCAGATTTTCTGTTTCTTCTTGACTAAGTTTTGAGAGATAATATGTTTCTAAGATATTTTCTAATTGGTGTATAATTGCTATGAATATTTTCTTACAATCCTTTGTATTTCTGTGGAGTCTGTAGTTATTTCTCCTCTTTCGTTTCTGATTTTATTGATTTGAGTCCTCTTTCTTTTTCCCATGATGAGTCTGGTTAAGGGTTTGTCAATTTTGTTTATTCTTTCAAAGAAGTACTTCTGGGTTTCACTAATCTTTTGTATTGTTTTTCTAGACTTTATTTTATTTATTTCTGCTCTGATCTGTATTATTTCTTTCCATCCACTCACTTTGGGTTTTGTTTGCTGTTCTTTTTCTAGCTTATTTAAGTGTAAGGTTAGAGTGTTTATTTGAGCTTTTTCTTGTTTCTTGAGGTAGGCCTGTATTGCTTTGAATTTCCCTCTTAGGACAGCTTTCTCTTTGTCCCACAGATTTTGAGTCATTATGTTTTTATTTTCATTTGTCTCTAGGCATCTTTTTATTTCTTCCTTGATCTCATTGTTAACCCATTCAATTGTTTAGGAGCATGTTCTTTAGCTTCCATGTGTTTGTGTATTTTTCAGTTTTTCTTGTAGTTGATTTCTAGTTTCACACCATTATGATCAGAGAAGAAAGTTGATATGATTTCAATCTTCTTAAATTCACTGAGACTTGTTTTGTGTCCTAACATATGGCATATCCTGGAAAATGTTTCATGTACATTTGAGAAGAATGCATATTTTGTTGCTTTGGGGTGATGCTCTGAAAATATCTATTAAATCCATCTGGTCAAGTGTATCTTCTAGGCCCATTGTTTTCTTGTTGACTTTCTGTCTGGAAAATCTATCCGTTGGTATCAATGGGATGTTAAAGTACCCTACTATAAGTGTATTACTATTGAGCTCTCCTTTCATGTCAGTCAATAATTGCTTCACTTATGTAGGTGCTCCTATGTTGGGTGTGTATATGGTTACTAGGATTATGTCCTCTTGTACTTATCCCTTTATCATTATGTAATGCCCTTCTTTGTCTCTTATTATAGCCTTTGTTTTAAAGTCTATTTTGTCTGATAAAAGTATTGCTTCTCCATTTTTTTCATTTCCATTTGTGTGAAATATTTTTTCTATCTCTTTACTTTCATTCTGTTAATGTCAGTTTATCTGAAGTGGGTCTCTTGTAGACAGTATATGCATGGGTCTCATTTTCTTATCTATTCGGCTACTCTATGACTTTTGATTGGAGCATTTAATCCATTTACATTTCGAGTAATTATCAATAGGTACATAGTTACTGCCATTTTATTACTTATATATTTTTTCTTTTTTTTCCCCTCTTCTTTTTTTTTTACTGAAGCCCCTTAACATTTCTTCTAATACTGGTTTGTTGCTGATGAATTCCTTAAGTTTTTCCTGTCTGGGAAACTCTTTATCTCACCTTCCATTTTACATATTTTTTTATTTTTATGTTTTTATTTTTTAACTAATTAATTAATTTTTATGGTGATACTGGTTAATGAAATCCAATAAGTTTCATCTGTACACTTTAACAGTAAGGCATATATATATATATATATATATATATATATATATATATATATATATTTTTTTTTACGATCCCCTTTACCTCATCTACCTCTCCCCTCCCCCCATCCCTTACCCTCTAGTAACCACTAGTCTATTGTCCATATCCATGAGTCCCTGTTTCTTTGTCCTGTTTGTTTGTTGCTTTTAGGTTTATATCCTGCATATAAGTGATATCATGTGATTTTCAACTTTTTCTGTCTGGCTTATTTCACTTAGCATAATTATCTCAAGGTCCATCCATGTTGTCACAAATGACAGTATTTCATCTCTTCTTATGGCTGAGCAATATTCCATTGTATATATGTACCACAGCTTCCTTAGTCAATCATCTATTGTAGAACATTTCAATTGCTTCCATGTCCTGGCTACTGTGAAAAATGCTGCTATGAACATCAGTGTTCAAATATTTTTTCAGATATGGGTTTTCAAGTCTTTGGGGTAAATACCCAGTAGAAGGATTGCTGGATCGTATGATAGATCACTTCTTATCTTTTTTTTTTTTTTTGAGGAAACTCCATACTGTTTTCCAATTTGCAGTCCCACCAGCAGTGTATAAGGGTTCTTTTTTCTCTGCGTCCTCTCCAACATTTATTACTTGTCTTGTTGATAACAGCTATTCTAAAAAGTGTGAAATGATATCTCATTGTGGTTTTGATTTGCATTTCCATAATAGTTAGCGATGATGAACATCTTTTCCTATGTTTGTTGGCCATTTGTGTGTCTGCTTGGGAGAAGTGTCTGCTCAGGTCCTCTGCTCATTTTTTGATTTGATTGTTTTTGTCGTTGTTGTTATTGAGTTGTATGAGTTCTTTGAATATTTTGGACATTAGGCTCTTTTCAGAGGTGTTGCTAGCAACTATATTTTGCCATTTGGATAACTTTTTACCTTGTTGACAGCTTCTTTTGCCATGCAGAAGCTTTGTAGCTTGATGTGGTCCCATTCATTTATGTTTTCTTTTACTTACCTTACCTTTGAGGTCAAATTCATAAAATCCTCTTTAAGGCTAAGGTCCATTGGTTTAGTGCCTATGTTTTCTTCTATGCATTTTATCATTTCAGGTCTTATATTCTGGTCCTTAATCTATTTTGAGTTAGTTTTGGTGTATGATGATAGACAACAGCCTAGTTTCATTTTTTTGCAAGTGGCTTTCCAGTTTTCTCAGCACCACTTATTGAAGAGTCTTTCCCTTTTCCACTGTATGTTTTTGGCTTTTCTATTGAAAATTACTTGCCCTTCTAAACATTGGTTTACTTCTGGACTCTTGATTCTGTTCCACTGGTCTGCTTGTCTGTTTCTCTGCTAATACCATGCTGTTTTGATTATCGTCCCTTTGCAGTATAATTTGAAGTCTGGAAGAGTGATGCCTCCAGACAAGTTCTTTTTTCTCAGGATGGCTTTGGCAATTAGGGGTCTTTTGTGCTATTTCTTTCAAGAATGCTGATGCAATTTTGATGGGGATTGCATTAAATCTATATAATACTTTAGGTAATATGGTCATTTTAGCTATGCTGATTCTTCCAATCCAAGAACATGGAATTTCTTTCCATTTCTTTGTATCTTCTTTGAAATCTTTAAATAGGATCTTATAGTTTTCATCATATAGGTCCTTCACTTGTTTCATTAGATTTATTCCTCAATATTTTATTCTTTTTGTTGCAAATGCAAAAGAAATTATTTTTTCTACTTCTTTTTCTGACAGCTCATTATTAGAGTATAGGAATGCTATAGATTTTTGAACATTGATTTTGTATCCAGAAACTTTACTGTATTTGTTTATTGTTTCTAGTAGTGTTCTTGTGGCGTTTTTAGGGTTTTCTATATGGAGAATCATGTCATCCAAAAATAGTGATAGCTTGACTTCTTCATTTCCTATTTGGATGCCTTTTATATCTTTCTCTTGTCTGATTGCACTCACTAGGATGTCCAATGTTACGTTGAATAACAGTGGCAATAGTGGAGAGATTTGCCTTCTTCCTGATCTTAGAGGGAAGGTTTTCAGTTTTGCGCCATTAAGTATAATGTTGGCTGAGGGTTTATCATACATGGTCTTTATTATGTTAAGGTACTTTCCTTCTATACTGATTTTGTTAAGTGGTTTGATCATAAATGGATGCTGTATCTTGTCAAAGGCTTTTTCTGCATCTATTGATATGATCATATGATTTTTATTTTTTAATTTG
>NW_006434367.1:389167-437334 GCF_000325575.1 Pteropus alecto
TTTTCTATGATATTTTGTATTTCTGCCGTGTCTGACATCATTTCTCCTCTTTCATCCCTGATTTTGTTTATTTGTGTCCTTTTTCTTTCTTTTTTTTTTTTTAGTGAGTCTAACCAGGGGTTTGTCAATTTTATTAACTTTCTAAAGAACCAGTTCTTTGTTGCATTTGTTGTTTCTATTGATTTTTGTTTTCAATTTCATTTATTTCTGCTCTAATTTGTATTCTTTCTTTCTTTCTGCTGACTTGAGGCTCCATTTGTTCTTCTTTTTCTAGTTTTTTGTTGCTGCTGTTGTTTTTAAGATGAAGCATTAGGTTGTTTATTCAGGCTCATTCTTGGTTTTGGAGCTAGGAATTTAATGATATGAACTTTCCTCTTATTACCACTTTCGCCATGTTCCAAAAGTTTTGATATGTTGTACTATCATTATCATTCATTTCTATGTATCTTTTGATCCCTCTTTTTATTTCTTCTCTGACCCATTCATTCTTCAGTAGCATGTTGTTTAATCTCCATGTATTCGTTCTTTCTGCTTTCTTTTTATAGTTGATCTCCAGCTTCAAATCACTGTGATCAGAGAATATTGTTGGTATGATTCCAATCCTCTTATATTTGTTAAGGCTATCTCTGTGTCCTAGTATGTGGTCCATTCTTGACAATGTTCCATGTACACTAGAGAAGAATGTATAAGCAGCTGTTTTGAGATGGAAGGCTCCGTAAATGTCAATTATGTCCAGGTGGTCTAATGTGTTGTTTACAGTATGTTATTTCCTTATTGATTTTCTGTTTGTATGATCTGTCCATATCTGACAGTGGGGTATTTAGGTCTCCTACTATAATAGTTTTAGTAATTGCTTTATATATTTTGGGGCTCCCTGACTGGGAGCATAGATATTAAGAAGTGTTATGTCTTCTTGGTGTATGTTTCCCTGTATCATTATGAAGTGTCCCTCAGTATCTTTCTTTACCTTTTTTTATTTTGCAGTCTATTTTATTTGATATTAGTACCACTACTTCCATTTTTCTCTAAATACCATTTGCTTGAAATATCATTTTCCACTCTTTCACTTTGAGTCTATATTTGTCTTTGTAATTGAGATGTCTCTTCTGGAGACAGTATATGGTTGGGTTTGGTTTTTGACCCAATCTGCAACTCTGTGCCTTTTTATTGCTGAGTCCAGTCTATTTACATTTAGAGTGATTATTGAAATATGAGATTTTCCTATAACCATTTTATGTTTTGCTTCCTGGTAGCTCAGTATTTCCATTGCTTCCTTGTCCTTATGTTTCTGTTTTCTTTATTTTGGTTGGCTTTTGTGGGTTTTCCCTCTGATTCTTCTTGTTTTATATTATATACTTCAGGTCTGAATCTTCTATGTGTGGTTACCATTATGAATGTGTAAAAGATAGTTATATATACACAGTCGTCCATTTTCTTCTGTATGTGCCTTATCTCCATTCCCCTTTACAAATTTGGATCTTTGAATCCTCCCCTTTTCAGTCATGGTTATCTCAGTTTATCCCTATGTATGCTGAACATTCATTACTATCTTGCTATAACAATTCTTTTCTTATTATTTAAGCTTATAATGCCCTGTTCTTGGTAAGGATTACACTCCTCTGTTTCTATTTGCTTGATTGTCACTTTACTCCTAATTATGTTTTTTTTTTTTTCATTTTGTTTTAAGTGAACTGACCCCTTTCAATATTTCCTGTAGTGCAGGCCTCGTAGTGGAGAATTCCCTCAATTTTTGTATGTCTGGAAAAGTTTTAATTTCTCCTTCATGTATAAAGGACAGCTTAGCTGGATACATTATTCTAGGCTGGTAGTTCCTTTCACTTAATAGTTTAAATATTTGATTCCATTCCTTTATGGCTTGTAAGGTTTGCACTGAGAACTCGAAGGATAATGTAATTGGTTTACCTTTATAAGTTACCGTTTTCTTCTCCCTGGCTGCCCTGAGAATTCTTTCCTTGTCATTGATTTTTGATCTTTAATACAATGTGTCTTGGTGAAGGCCTTTTGGGGTTGAGATAATGGTATGTTCTGTTGACTTCTTGAATTCCGAGCTCCAGCTCATTCCTATTTGGAAAATTCTCATCAACTATTTGTCTGAAAATGCTGTCTAATCCCTGCTCCTTTTCTTTCCTTCGATAATGTCCATTATTCCTATGTTTCCTCTCCTGATGGTATCAGCTAGTTCTTGAATTTCTCTTTCATTATTTTTCATTCTTCGGTTTCTCTCTTCTTCCTTCTGATGCATTTCTAGATTTCTGTCTTCGATATTACTGATCCTTTCCTCTATTTGATCAACTCTATTTCCCAAGCTTGCTATTTCATTTTTCAACTCTTGCAGTGTGTTTTTGATCTTCAGAAGATCTATTCTGTTCTTTTTGAAGGTTTCAATCTCCTTGCTCTGCGCATCTATTTGTTTTTCCAATTCCTGAAATTGTTGATATGACTTGTTTTGGAATTCCCGAGTTTTTTCAGAAGTACTATCCTGAATTCTCTGTCATTTAAGTTGCATATTTCTATGTCTGTAAGCTTATTTTCTGAAGATTTTTCTCTTTCTTTCTGAGATGACTTGTCACCTGGGTTGTTCATGGTGTTTAATGGCCTATTTCTTTGCCTGGGCATTAATGGAAGTGTATTCTGCTGTTTTTCCAGGAAGAAGATTTATTATATAAAGGTCTCTCTTTAGCCTGCTGCAAAGAAGGCTCTTTTCTTTTGAGAAATACTGGATGTTAGCCTTACTGGAGAAAAATGTTATTTTTCTCTAGTAAGTTATTTTAAGTACATGGAAAAACTAAGGAAAATCACGTCTAAAGAATTAAAGTATAAAAATGAAATCTCACCAAAGAGATAAAATAAATAAGTTAGTTTTTATTACTGCTATAACAAATTACCACACACTTTACTGGCTTAAAACAACCAAATTTATTTTTTTGCAGCTCTGGAAATCACAGGTCTATAGTGGGTCAGCAGAGCTGCATTCCTTCTGAGGATACTAGAAAGAATCTGTTTCCTTTCTCTTTTTCAGTTTCTAGAGACCACTTGCATTCCTTGGCTCATGGCCCCTTCCTCCACCTTCAAAACCAACAGTGTAGCATCTTCATCTCTCTCTCTCTCTCGCTCTCGCTCTCGCTCTCTCTCTCTCTCTCTCTTTCTCTCCCCCCCCACCTCCTTCCCTCTCTCCCTCCATCTTTCCTTCTCTTTCTCTGCTTCCATCATTACATCTCTTTTCCTCCTCTGGTTACATTGGGCCCATCAGGATAATCCAGAACAATTTCCCTATCTCAAGATCCTTAACTTAATCACACTTACAAAGTCCCTTTGGCTATGTAAGGTAATATAGTCAAAGGCTATAGGGATTAGAATGTGGGTACCTTTAGGGGCCTGTTATTCTGCCTACCACAATCAATAAAGAGATAGAAATTATTTTTTTAAAAAAACAATATAAATTATGGATTTTAAAGTACAGTAACTAAAATAAAAATTTCACTTGAGGGCATTGTTAAAATAAAAAACAAATGCAGATCAATCTTGAAAATTCCCTAGGCTGACAAAACCAGTTTAGTCATGTAAGCAAAGCTTAATTTAGCTTATTTTGCAAGACTAACTTGACCTGGGTCATTTCTTGCTTATGTCTCTTGAAATCATAATCAAAACTTGAACTGTTTCTCAAGGTTGATATGAGGTGACTACTGACCAATTCCCTATTGTTTAAGAATATTCTATTATAGCCAATCACTGTGGAGAATAAACAGTCACTGCTTTCTCACTATATAAGCTGTTTCATAACAATATTCCCCTGAGCCTCATTTCATGTTTTGAGTTCAGTCCTCCTGGTTTGGAAACTCTCTTTTTGATAAGTCACAATAAAGTTTAATATTATAATTTTGGTGATTCATTGGCCTTGTTTATATTATTTCTGAACTTTTGACCATCTCAAAATCAGATTTGAGCTAGCATAAAAAAAGAATCAGTGAACTTGAAAATAGACCAATTTTGAGATTATCTAAAGATTAAAAAGGAAGGCAAACAAAGAGTCACAGAGATCTGTGAGATACCATCAAATGTACCAACATCTGCATAATGAGAAAGAAAGAGTAAAGAGAAAAAAGAGAAAAAGAATATTTGAAAAATTAATGGCTGAACAATTCACAATTTAATTAAAAAATATTAATTGACACATTGGAGAAACTCAACAAACTCCAAGTAGGATAAACTCAAAGATATTTATACCTAGAAACATTACAATCAATGTGTTAAAAGCCAAAAAGGACCAAGGTCAGGGAGAGAATCTTGAAAGCAGCAAGGGAAAAGTGACATATTATGTGCAATGAATCTTCAGTAATACTGAGAGCTGACTTCTCATTAGAAACTATGGATGCAAAAAAGAAAGTGGGATAACACTTTGTTGCTGAGACTATTAACAAAAGATTAGCAACAAAGAATTCTTTATCTTGCAAAATTTTTCTTGAAAAAAAGAGAAATGAAAACAGGCTCAGAAAAAAAATAAAATAAATGAATTTATTATTAATAGACCTGCCCTACAAGAAATACTACAGGAGTTTCTTCAAACTGAAATGAAAGGATACTAGAAAGTAAATTCAAACCCACATGAAATAATAAAGAGCACTGGTAAAGGTGACCACATAGAATATATTTTTTAAAAAAGTATAAATGCATTTTCTTTTGTAAAAATTTTCTCTTCCTATGTGATTTAAAAGACAACTGCCTAAAGCAATAATTATAAAACTGTGCTACTAGTCAAGAGAGTGAAAAGACAACTCACAGAATTGGAAAGAAAATTTGCAAATTATATATCTGTTAAAGATCTAGTATCTAGAATATATAAAGAACTCTTACAATGTAACAACAAAAAGACAAATAATCCAATTGCAAATGAGCAAAGTATTTTAATAGAAAATTCTCCAACGATGATTTACAAATGGCCAGTAGACACATGAAAAGATCTTCAACATTACTAATCATTAGGTAAATGCAAGTCAGAACCATAACTTTATACTCACTTGGATGGCTCTGTGTGTGTGTATGTATATGCGTTGATGAGGATATGAAGAAATTAAAACCATCATACATTGCTGTGAGGAAGTAAAATGGTACAGTCACTTGGAAAGCAGTTTGACAGTTACTCAAAGGTTAAACATAGAGTTATCATATGACCCAGCAATTCAACTCCTAAGCATAAACCTGAGAGAAATGAAAACAATGTTCACATAAAAACTTGCGTACAAATGTTTATAGACACATTATTCATAATAGCCAAAAAGTGGAAACAATTTAAGTGTTCAACTGAATAATTGATAAATAAAAGGTGATATATCCATACAAGGGAATATTATTTGGCAATAAAAAGGAATAAAGTACAAGTCTCCTTAACAAATGGTGTTTAAAAATCTGGGTACCCACACACAAAAGAATAAAGTTAGACCCTTGCCTACACCATATGCAAAATTAACTCAGAATGGATTAAATCAAAATGGATTAAAGTGTAAGATCTGAAACTATAAAATTTATGGAAGAAAACATAGAGGAAAACTTCATGACATTGGATTTGGCAATAATTTTATGGATATAACACCAAAAACACAGGCAACAAAAGCAAAGAACAGATAAATGGAACTACATCAAGCTTAAAAACTTTTGCATAGCAAAGGAAACAACAGAGTAAAAAGGCAACTTATAGAATGGGAGAAAATATTAGCAAGCCATATATCTGATAAGGAGTAACATCAATAATATACAAAGAACTAGAACTCAACAACAAAAACAAATAACCTGATTTCAAAATAGGTAAAATATTTAAATAGACATTTCTCCAAAGGAAATACAGCAATGCCCAATAAGCAAATACAAAGCTACTCAATATCACTAATCGGCAGGGAGATAAAAATCAAAACCACATTGAGATATCACTTCATACACCTTAGGATATCGACTATCAAAAAAAAAAAAAAAAAAAAAAAAAACAAGAAAATTACAACTTGTTAGCAAGGATATGGAGGTATTAGAACTCTTGTGCATTGCTGGTGGGAATGTAAAAAGGTATTATGGAAAACAGTATGGAGATTCCTCAAAAGTTAAAAATAGAATTACCATATGATCCAGCAATCCCATTTCTTGTTATAGATTGAAAAGAATTGAAAACAAGCTCTAAAAGATGTATTTGCACACCCATATTTATTGCAGTATTTTTTACAATACACAAGAGATAGAAGTAACCCAGATGTTTGACTAATAAATGGATAAAGATGTGATATACACATAAAATGGAATATTATTGGGCCTTAAAAAAATTCTGTGATGTCCATTTTACAACATGAATAAACTTTGTTTATTATGCTAAGAAAAATGACTTAATCACAAAAAGACAAATACTGCATGATTCAATTTATAAGGTAACAAAAGTAGTCAAACTCTGAGAAATAGAAAGTAGAATGGTAGAGATCTTTTGCACCACAACGTGCGTATAATTGACACTATTGTATTATACAATAGTGTGGTTAAGATGGTAAATCTTATGCTGTGTGTTTTTCAGTTTTAAAAAACAATAATAAAAGGACTAAGAACTGATATTTGCTATAACATGGATGAACTTTGAAAACTTTCTGCTAAGTGAGAGACACCAGACTACCCCTTGTATGATTCCATTCACATAAATATCCAGAATAAGCAAATCTATAAAAAATAAAGCACAGAATGGTTGCATAGGACTGGGAAGATTGAAAAGAAATGAGGACTGACCTCTAATGGGTCTGGGTTCTCTTTTTGAGTTATGAAAATGTTTAAAAATTGATTGTGGTAAAGACTATACAAGTCTGTGCACAAATTAAAAGCCATTAAAGTTTATACTTTAAATAGGTAAATTTTATGGTATGCAAGTTATAGTTCAAAAAGCTATTAAACAAACAAAAAACAGAATTGAAGTAGCGATATTAATATCAGCATTAAAATGGAATTTAAGGGAAAAAATGGCATAGATGATAGAGGCTCTGTTCATCCCTCTGGCAATCAAATTAAAGTTGTGACAGAAACAAGGAGCAAACAGCAAGGAAAATTACATAGGATCTAGATGAACAAGCCAAACAACTAGGGAGAAATCCAAGAAAGCACCCTGAAACTGCAGAAGGTAGGACGGGGCGAGGGCGCAGGGCTACCCAGATCTGAGTGGCTAAGTGGGATGCAGGCGGTGGCAGGCACCTCTTAAAGGGGCCATGTTCGCAGCTGGACATTCACAGTGATAGACCTGCTCATTCTGAACATCAGCATCAGTTCGGGGAGCACCAGGAACTTACAGGGGGACATGAGTTGTTTGACTGAGGGCCAAGGGAAGACTCGCTCTGTACAGAAGTGCAGGCAGTATCCATTGTTCCTCTGCTGAGCCTTCCCCTGTCCCAATGTGTGGACTCAGCACTGCCATAGCGAAGACCTCATCAAAGACTCTCCTTCAGAGGTTGCTCTGCTCAGAGGATTCCCTGAAACTTCGTCTCCTCCAACTCACGGTCCCACCCAAGCCACATCCTGGTGTGCCCTCACTTAGCCAGGTGCCCCTTGCTGAGCAGCACCTAGGTTCACACTGGTGGCAGCTGGCATCAGTTTCTGGTGTGGCCTTTTAAGGCAACTATAAGCACAGCATCTGTGGATTGCTGGCTGAATCTTAACAGGTGGCCCCAGAGGGACACAGGTTTGGGCTAAGTTTGGCTTGCAGCTGAACCCCTCTCAGGACTGTGCCATTGAACACCTACCACGTAAATCCACACTAATAAGACTGGGAGATTTAAGAGCTTTGCTTAGTACATAAAAACAGACAGAGAAGGGCAGCCAAAATGGGAAGACAAAGAAGCAGAAACCATATGAGAGATCAGAACAGAGATACAGGAATAATAGAGTAGAGCAATCTAACAGATGCAGAGTTCAAAACACTGGTTATAAAGATGCTCAGTGAATTAATAAGAAGTGTAGATTAATTCAGTGAGAACTTCAAACAGAGACAAAAAAAAACATAAAAATGAAATGGAAATTATAAAAGGGAACCAGTCAGAAATGAAAAACATATTATCTGAGATGAGAAGTATATTAAATGGAATAAACAGAGTGAATAAAGAAGAGGATCAAATGACCTATGTAGAAGATAAGAAAGCCAAGGATACCCAATCAGAATGGCAAGAAAAAATAAGCCAAGACTATAATAATAATTATATACGAGACACTATTAAATGTAAAAATATCCTTGTCATAAGAGTATTTGGGGGAAAAAACCACAGACGTTGAAGAGCTATTTGAAGAAATGATGATGGAAAACTTTCCTCACCTGGTAAAGGAAATAGACATACAACCCCAGGAAGCTCAGAGAGTCCCCAAAGCCAGGAATCCAAAGAGGCTCATACCAAGACACATCATAATTAAAATGCCAAAGGTTAAAGACAAAGAGAGAATCTTAAAAGCAGCAAGAGAAAAGCAGTTACTTACCTACAAGAGAGCACTCATAAGACTGGCAGCTGATTTCTCAAAAGAAATGATGCAGAACAGAAAGACTTGGCACAAAATATTTGATGCGATGAAAACCCAGGATCTACAACCAAGAATACTTTGTCCAGCAAAGCTATAATTTAGAGTTGAAAGAGATAAAGAGCTTCCCAGAAAAAAATAAGCTAAAGGAATTTATCATCACCAAGCCACTATTACAGACAATGTTGGAGGGACTTCTTTAAGAAGAGAAAACGTATCAAAAACAGGAATCAAGAATGGTAATAACTACATTCCTATCAACAAGTATCTCAAATGGAAAAGAATTAAGTGCTCCAACCAAAAGATAGAGTGGCTGAATGGATAAGAAAGCAAGATCCCTACATATGCTGCCTACAAGAAACTTACTTCAGTTAAAAGACACACACAGACGAAAAGGAAGGGGATAGAAAAAGATATTGCCTTGATGGACCTAGAGGGTATTGCGCTGAATGAAATAGGTCAGATAGAGAATGACAAATATCACATGATTTCATGTACATGTGGAATCTAAAGAACAAAATCAACAACAACAACAACAACAACAAAAGTGGAAATAAACTCACAGACACAGAGAATGTTTTGAGGGCTACTAGATGAGGGGCTTTGGGGAGATGGCAAAAAAATGGCAAAGGGATTAAGAGGTATAAGGTGATAGTTGCAGAATAGACATGGAGATGTAGAGTGTAGCATGGGGAAAATGGTTAATAATGTAATAAATATGTAAGGGGAAGAGGGGTACTAGATTTAGTGGGGTGATCACTTTATGAGTTATGTGGATCTCTGATCACTATGCTATACAACCGAAACTAGTATATTATTGTATGCCAACTATAACTCGGAAAAATCTCATTGAATTGTACAATGTAAATACAAGCAACTAATTGCCTATTATATTTCAATAAATGGAAAATAAGTAAATAAATGGAATTTAAGATAAAAAATGTTACTAGAAACAAAGAGGATATATACAATGATAAAGGTATCAATCTATCAGCATAATGTAAAAATCATAAACACATGCACTGAGAGTCCACAAATACATGAAGCAAAAATGACAAAAATTAAGAAAGAAGTAGATAATTTAATAACAATAGTTTGAGATTTTCATACTATGATTTCAATAGTGGATAGAACAACTAAGAAGAAAATTAAAAAGAAAATAGAAGACTTAAACACTATAAATTAATTCTAATAGATATATATTGAATACTTCACACATTAAGAGCAGAATTGAAACACAGGTTTTCAAGAGTACAGGGAACATTCTCCAAGATAAAACATATGTCTAAAAGAAGCTTCAGTAAATTTTAAAAGATTGCAATCATACAAAATATATGGTCGATTACAATTAAATAAAATTAGAAATCAATAAAATTAGAAAGAGATGGAGGGGGGTCATGATGGTGGATTGGATAAAGGCAGGGTTCTCTTCCTCTCAGGACTACATTAAAATTACAATCAAATTATAAAATAATCAGCATGGAGAATCACCTGAAATCTAGCTCATCGTAACACATACATCTGATGATATAAATAAAGAGTCACATCAAGACTGATAAGAGGGACAGACATGTGAAACAGGCTGGTCCTGCCCCTGTACATGGCAGTGGAGCACTGAGAGGGAAAACACAGTTGCAGAGGCCCTACTGAAGGAAAGATGGGTCCTAGCTTCATATGAGGGCTCCCTGGCTCTGGGTCTCAGCCCAAGGAAGAGGAGTTCCCACAATATCTGACTGTAAAAATAAGTGGGGATTCTGGACATCTGGGTGAGACAGAAGGAAACTGAAATCCCAGATGCCCCACTTAAAAGGTCCACTCACAGATTCACTTGCACAAGGATATGTACCCTGGGCATCTGTAGTGGGTCAATGACTCAGGAGGCACAAGAGACATATGGGGAAAGACTGCATTGTATGGTTCCGAAGCAAAGGCTAGAGGGACAGCTACCATTGTTCCTTTATCAGGCTCTGCTCCAGAGCAGACTACAGACAGGCTCCATCTTGTTTGTGTTGAACCCTCCCCCCGCACACCCAGTTCTGAAGCTGCATTGGCCCAGAGAGATCAGCCCACCACAACCAACCCCAAAATTGCTCAGGGCAGCCCATGGCCAGAAAACCACTCTGCCCTGCCTCTTTGTGGAGCC
Organism: Pteropus alecto; assembly: GCF_000325575.1. NCBI lineage: Eukaryota > Metazoa > Chordata > Mammalia > Chiroptera > Pteropodidae > Pteropus > Pteropus alecto. The sequence continues at coordinate 399,846 of NW_006434367.1, forward strand.
ACGCATTCTGCTCAGGCATCAGACCTTGGCTACCACTGTGCATGCATTTCAGGGAAAACAGTTACTAGCAGATCATTACCGCCAGAATGAACTACTGTATGGCTTGGAAGGATCACAGGGATCAGTGGACCCATCATAGATGGCAGCTAGTCTTGCTGTGACCTATGACTTTTGCAGGAACCCGTGGACTCAGAACTGGCAGCAAATTTGATGCTGTATCAGCCTGATGGCCCCACATCTCCCTGAGACTCCTCCCTACCCAACCCACAAATTACCAATGGAAAGCCTGTTTCCAGGCAGCCAGCCCCACTCTGTGCTGTTTCTGTACCTGAGACACAAATTCAACAGCAAACAACAGCACTCAGTTTGTGCAACCCATGCAAAGCCCATGAATCCTGGGAGAGACTTTTAGCGGCAGGCTAGAAACCCTGCCCCCAAACCTGCACCCGAGCTACAGTATTTCTTGAACAGATCTCAGGTGTGTGCAGGCCCAAGGCAAGCAGTGGTTGGCTTTACTGCAAACTGAGACTTATACAAGAAGTCAAAGACACAGTGCTGGCATGAAAACTGACACTGCAGTGGCCAGGGGAAATCTGCTCAATATATCCTGGTGATTCTCTGGGTCCCTGCACCACCCAACTCATGTAACACCCAAAGGCTCTTCCAGTAACAGAGTCTTACAGGCAACTGACAGGCAGCCTCAAGCCTTGTAGTGCACGGGTCCTTCTGCTAAACTACCCCAGGCTCAGTACTGGGGGAAACTGGACCTCACCTAAAAGGGTCTTTTCCACTTGCCTATAGATCTAGCATAGGCAGCAACAATATGTGGATCACTCTGTAGCTCCCACCAGGTAGCACCAAGCAATTAAAGGCAGTAGCTGATCTCGGCTTACCAGTGAGCCCTTCTCAAGGGGCCATAAAACTAACACATCCAGAGGCTAGCATCAGACCACAACAGAGCAGCTCCTGACTAGGCTCATATGTGATTCACCCAAAGGTGGTCTCAACAAGTCAACAAACCTGCTAGGGCAAATCTCATTCCATGGCGTCAGTCACTACACAGCAGAAAATACCTTGTGGGCATAGCCAGTTCTCATAATTAAGCAACCTGAGAATCAATCTCATCCACTGATGTGCTAACAGCAATAAAGGCTTAGTTACAACAGGAAACACATACAATCCACACAAACAACATGTCCAGAGCCCCTGGCACAGGTGATTAAGGAGACTGTGCCACTGAGCCACACAGGACATCTACTATATAAGGCCAGCTGACCAAGTATGAGACAAAACAAATCTTGCTAAGACATATAAATGAACACAGAGAGACAGCTAAAATGAGAAAACAAAGAAACATGCCATAAATGAAACAGCAGGAGAATACTCCAGAAAATAATCTAAAAGAAATGGAAGCAAACAACTCATCAGAGACAGAGTTCAAAACAATGGTTATAAGGATGTTTCATTAACTTAAGGGGAGAGTAGATGTTCTCAATGAGAACTTTTACAGAGAGATGTAAGCATAAAAAAAAGAACCAGTCAGAAATGAGGAATACACTAGAAAGAATCAATAGTAGATTGATGAAGCAGAAGATCGAATCATTGAGTTGGAAGACGAGGTAACAGAAAATACCCAGTTGGAACAGCAAAAAGAAAAAAATAATTTAAAAATGAAGATAGTTTAAGAGACATATGAGATAACATCAAGTGTAACAAGATCCGCATCATAGGAGTACCAGAAGGAGAAGAGAGAGAGCAAAGGATTGAGAATCTATAAGAAGAAATAATGAGAGAAGACTTTCTTAACCTGGCAAAGAAATTAAACATACAAGTTCAGGAAGCACAAATAGACTGAAGCAAGAGAAACTCAAACAGACCCACACCAAGACACATCATCATTAAAATGCCAAAGGTTAAAAACCAAAAGAGAATTTTAAAAGTAGCAAGAGAAAGACAACTAGTTACATACAAGGGTACCCCCATAAGAATATCTGCTGATTTTTCAACAGAAACTTTGTAGACCAGAAGAGATTGGCAAGAAATATTCAAAGTAATAAAAAAAAAAACAAAAAACCACAAGAATTTACAACCAAGAATACGCTACCCACAAGGCTATCATTTAAAATAGAAAGTAGATAAAGAGCTTCTCAGACAGGAAAAAGCTTTAGGTGTTCATCACCAACAAACTAGTATTACAAAAAAAAAAAAATGTTAAGGGGACTTATGTAAAAAGAAGAAGAAGCAAGAACAACAACAACAACCCTCCCATAAATGTGAAAAATAAAATATCAATAACCATGTACCTATCAATAACTACTTTAAAAGTAAATGGATTAAATGCTCTGATCAAAAGACATAGGATAGGCAAATGGAAAAGACAAAACCCAAATGTATGCTGTCTGCGAGATACCCACTTTAGATCAAATGGCACACACAAACTGAAAGTAAAGGGTTGGATAAAGATATTTCATGCAAATGGAAGTAAAAAAAAAAAAGCTGGGTAGCAATACTTATATCAGACAAAACAGAATTTAAAACAAAGACTATAATAAGAGATAAAGAAGAGCATTACATAATGAGAAAGGAATCAGTAAAACAAGAAGACATAACCATAGTAAACATATACACACCCAACATAGGAGCACCTACGTACATAAAGCAATTATTAATTGACATGTTAGTGAGAGATCGATAGTAATATACTCATAATAGAGGACTTCAACACCCATTGACACCAATGGACAGCTCTTCCAGAAAGAAAATCAACAAGGACTCAGTGGGCTTAAATGACATACTAGACCAGGTGGATTTATTCAGTTGATATTTTCTAGAGCATTTCAATCCAAAGCCGCAGAATATACATTCTTCTCAAAAACATATGAAATATTTTCCTGGACAGATCACATGTTAGGACACAAAACAAGTATCAATAAATTTAAGATGATTGAAATCATATCAACTGTCTTCTCTGATCACAATGGTGTGAAACTAAAAATAACTACAAAAAATAACTGGAAAATACACAAATACACAGAGGCTAAATAACATGCTACTAAACAATAAATGAGTTAACAATGATATCGAGGAAAAAATCAAATGATATCTAGAGGCAAATGAAAACACAAAGGCTCAAAATGTATGAGACACAACAAAAGCAGTCCTAAGAGGAAAACTCATAGCAATACAGGTCTACCTCAAGAAACAAGAGAAAGCTCAAAAAAAAAAAAAAAAATCTAACCTAAAAAAAAAAAAAAAAAAAAAAAAAAAAAAAAAAAAAAAAAAAAAAAAAAAAAAAAGCCCAAAGTGAGTAGAAGGAAGGAAACAATACAGAACAAAGCAGAAATAAATGAAATAGAGTCTAGAAAAACAATACAAAAGATTAGCAAAACTAAGAGCTGGTTCTTTGAAAGGATAAACAAAACTGATAAACCCTTAACTGGACTCAACAAGAAAAAGAGATAGGATTTTAAAAAATAAAATCAGAAATGAAAAAGAAGTAACTACAGACTCCACAAAAAATATAAAACATCATAAGAAAATATTATGAGCAATTATATACCACCAAATTAGAAAATCTGAAAGAGATACCTAGAAACATACAATCTCCTAAAACTGAGTCAATAAGAAACAAAATTTGAACCACCCAATTATCACCAATGAAACAAAAAACTCCCCAAAACAAAAGTCCTGAACCAGATGGCCTCATACGTAAATTTTACCAAACATTTAAGAAAGAAGAACTAACATCTATTATTCTCAAACTATTCCAAAAAATTCAAGAGAGGGAATTCAAGTCTCCCTAATTCCTTTTATGAGACCATTAACTTGATTCCAAAACTAGACAAAGACATTACAAAAAAAGAACACTATAGGCCAATATCCCTGATAAACATTTATGCAAAAATCCTCAACAAAATACAAGCAAAGCAAATTCAGCAATACATTAAAAATATCATATGCCATGATCAAGTTGGATCTATTCCTGGGATATAATGTTGGTTTAATATTCATAAGTCAATTAAGTTAATATACCACATTAACAAAATGAAAGATAAAAATCATATGATCATAGCAATAGATTTTAAAAAAAAAGCATTTGACGAAATCCAGCATCCCTTTATGATAAAAACTCTCAGCAAAGTAGGAGTAGAGGGAATATACCTCAAAATGATAAAGATCATATATGACAAACCTATAGCTAACATCACACTTCTTAGGGAAAGGCAAAAAGTGTTTTCCTTAAGATTAGGATCAAGACATTCACCACTTCTGTTCAACATTGTATTGGAAGTCTTAGCCATAACAATCAAAGAAAGAGAAATAAAAGGCATCCAAATTGGAAAGAAAGAAATAAAAGGGTCATTATTTACAGATGACATAATTCTATATAGAGAGAACCCTAAAAATTCCACCAAAATCTCTTAGAACTGATTAATGAATTCAGTAAAGTAGCAGGATGCAAGATTAATATCCAGAAGTCAGTTGCATTTTTATACGCAAATGACCATCGTTCAGAAAGAGAAATTAAGAAAACTACCCCATTTACAGTGTTCCAAATAGCCATGGCAATCTTGAGAAAGAACAAAGCTAAAGGCATCACACTACCTAGTATCAAACTATACAACAAGGCTACAGTAATCGAAACATCATGGCATTGACATAAAAACAGATACATGGATCAACGGAACAGAATAGAGAGCCCAGAAATAAACCCATACCTATATGCTCATTTAAAATATGACAAAGGAGCCAAGAATATACAGTGGGGTAAAGGCAGTCTCTTTAATAAACGGTGTTGGGAAAACTGAACAGGTACATGAAAAAAAAATGAAACTGGACCACCTTCTTATACCATATACAGAAATAGACTCAAAATGGATTAAAGACTTATATGTAGGACCCAAAACCATAGAAGAAAACATAGGCAGTAAACTCTCTGATATTGCTACTAGTAATTTCTTTTCTGATAATATGTCCTTAGGCAGGGGAAATAAGAGGAAAAATAAACAAATGGGATTACATTAACCTAAAAAATTTTGCACAGCAAAGGAAACCATAAACAAAACAAAAAGACAACCTATGGAATAAGAGTAGATATTAGCCAATGATACATCTGATAAGGGGTTAATATTCAAGATTTATAAAGATCTCATACAATTCAACAACAAAAACACAAATAATCCAATTTAAAAATGGGCGGAAGACTTGAATAGGTATTTCTCCAAAGAGGAAATACAGATGGCCAATAGACATATGAAAAGTTGCTCAGTGTCATTAATCATAAAGGAAATGAAAATTAAAACCACAATGAGATATCACCTAACACCTATCATAATGACTATCAACAATAAATCAAAAAACAAGTGTTGGTGAGGATGTGGAAAAAAGGGAATCCTTATACACTGAAGGCGAGATTGAAAATTGATAGAGTCACTATGGAAAACAGTCTGGAGGTTCCTCAAAAAAGGATCTTCCTTTTCACCCAGTAATTGCACTTCTGTGTATTTATCCTAAGAAAACCGAAACACTAATTTATAAAGATCTATGTACCCCTATGTTCATGGCAATGCTACTTACAATAGCCAGGATATGAAAGCAACCTAAATGCCTATCGACAGACGACTGGATAAAGAAGTTATGGTTCATATATACAATGAAATATTATTCAGCCATAAAAAAAAAGTGAGATCCTACCATTTGCAATGACCTGGTTGGACCTAGGAGTTGTTATCCTGAGTGAAATAAGTCAGACAGAGAAAGATAAATTGCATATGATTTCACTTATATGTGAATCTAAGGAACAAAAAGAACAAACTAAATGAAAACAGACTCACAGATACAGAGAACATTCTGGCGACTGCCAGAGGGGAGGGCAGCTGAAAAAAAGGGGTGAATGGGTAAAGAGGAACAAATTAGTAGTTGAAAGATGGTCACGGGGATGGGGAGTACAGCATAGGGAATGTAGTTAATAGTATTATAATGGCTATGTAGAGCCAGATGGATGATAGAGTAATCGGGCAGATCATTTCATAAGGTATATAACTGTTTAGCCAATATACTATATACCTGAAGCTAATAATAAAATAAAGTATCATTATGAAAAAAATAACAAGGAAATTTGGGGAATTCACAGATATGTGAAAATTAAACAGCATATTCCTTAATATCCAACTGGTAAAAGGAGAAATCAAAAGGAATATTACACAATATTTTTAAATTAATGAAAACAAAAGTACTGTATACGAAAACTTATGGAATGCAGCAAAAGCAGTGCTTAAAATAAGGAAAGTATAGCTGTAAATGCATTCATTGAAAAAGAAAAAAGATCTCACTTTAAAACTTAAGAGACTAGAAAAAAAAAGGAGCAAATAAAATCTAAAACAAGCATATGGAGAGAAATAATAAAATTAGAGTGAAAATAAGAAAAATAGAAAATAGAAAAACAACAGATATCAAGAAAATAAAAAATTGATTCTTTGAAAATACCAAGGAAATTAACAAACCTTTAGCTAGACTGACCAAAGGAGAAAAAGAAAAGACTCAAATTACTAAAATATGGTATAAAAGAAAGAGAGGTCACTACAGAAATAAAAATGAAGTACATAAGAATACTGTGAACAACATATGCCAAAATATGCCAAAATATTAGGTAATCTAGAAAAAATGAATAAATTCCCGCAAAGACACAAATTACTGAAACTAACTCAAGAAGAATAGAAATAGGAAATCTAGAAATAGACCTAAAATAGAGACTGAAATAGTCATCAAAAAACTTCCCACCCAAGCTTATCTGTTGGTATTGGTGAATTTCACCAGGCAATTAAAGAATTAACATCAGTCCTTTACAAACTCTTCCAAAGAATGGAAGGGGAGAAAACAATTCTCAGTTTATTCTATGAGGCCAGTGTTTCCCCAATATCAAAACTTGACAAAGATATCATAAGAAAAACCATAGATCAACATTTCTTATGAATACAGATATCCTCAACAAAATACTAGTAAACCAAGTCAACAGCATATTAAAAGATTATACATCATGACCAAGTATGATTTATCTCAGGAACACAATGATGGTTTAAAATATGAAAGTCAATTGATGGCAATACATCATATTAATAGAACAAAGGGGGGAAATCACATGATCGTGTCCATAGATGCATAAAAATCACTTGACAAACATCGTTTTATGATTAAACACGTGCATACACACACACACACACACACACACACACACACACACACACACACACCAAAATAAGAATAATAGGAAACATTCTCAACCTAATTAAGGGCACCTATGAAAAACACACAGCTAACATTACACTTGATGAAAAACAATGTTTTCCTCCTTAAGATCATGAACATGGCAAGGATGTTTACTCTTGCCATTTCTATTTAAAATTGTATCAGAGATTCTAATTAGGGCAAGTAGGCCCTAATTATACAAGAATACAGAAGGTATTCAGATTGGAAAGGAAGAAGCAAACACATCTCAGTTAAAAGATGGAAACCCTAACAAATTCAATAAAGTTATTAGAACTAAAAAATAAATTCAGCACAATTGCAGGATACAGGATCAACATACAAAAATCAATTTTATTTCTATATACCAATGATAAGTAATTGAAAATTGAATTAAGAAAATCATTCTGTTTACAATAGCATCAAAAAGAATAAAACATAGGAATAAACTTAACAAAATAGTGCAAGATTTGTACATTGACAACTACAAAATATTGTTGAAATAAATGAAGGGTCTAAATAAATGGAAAGACAGTCTACCTTCGTGCATTGGAACACAAAATATTGTTAGGATGATAGTCCTCTTCAAATCGATCTATAGATTCGGAACAATTTCTACCAAAATCCTAAGTATTCTCAAAAGGTTAGATAGTACATAGTTCTAATTATATAAAATGTCCAGAACAGGCAAATCCATAGAGACAGAAATTGCATCAGTGGTTGTCAAGTGCTGGTGGGAGGGGAGAGTGTGGAGTGAATGCTTATGGGTATAGGGTTCCTTTTTGGAATGATGAAAATATTCTAAAATTAGAAAGTGTTTATGGTTGTACAGCCTTGTAAATGTACTAAAACACATCACTGTAAACTTTAAAGGGGCAAATTTTATGGTATGTGAATTATATCTCAAAAAAATCTATTATTAAAAAAATGAAGATGTGAAAAAATTTTAAATGCAATATTAGTTGCCAAATATCAAAATGTTAATGTCTCCATAAACATTACTGAGAATCTACTATATGTTGTTAACTTGGTCTATAGATAGAGGATAGATAGGTAGGTAAATATTCATTTACTCCCTATACCAGTCATACTAAGTGGGTATTATAAGCCCCATTCCATATGAAAGAAATGAAATTTCAAAGAAATAAGAAATTTGACCAAGGTTACCCCGCTTGTAAGAGGTGAGGCCAGGGTTCTTAACCAGGTCTCTTAAAATCAAATACACATAATTTTCCCTTACCATATATTTCAATATCTAACATGTTAATAAATTTCTCTTCAAATAGCATACGCTCCAAAAAAAATTTCCTAATTCCAGTTTGTTTGCTAAACAAAATATAAAGGAAGAAGAGGAAAGTATTAATTTCACATGGGGCAGACAAGGACAATCCATTTCCAGCATTTGTCATACCGTGCAACATTTGGAATCCTTGCAAATAAATCATGACAATGGAGATAGTTTAAGAAAAAAAAAGAAAAGAAAGAAAAAAAAATTTAAATAGTTGTATTCTTCTTAGTTTTCAAAGCATTTTTTATTTTTCTTTATTTTTTCACAATCTCATTAGATTGTTAGAATATCATTGTGCAGTCAAAAAATGATAGTTAAGTGACTTGCCATGGTTAAATTACTTACCACAAGCCATGTAGGTTATAGCTGAAAAGATCAGGATTCATGTCCAAGTTGCCTGAGCTAAATTTTTATTTTTTGCAATAAACAGATAGAAATCCGCCCTGAGAGAAGTAAGAGTTTGAAACTGCAAAATACCATGCCACATTTCTATCCACACACTCAGTTGGTGCTGTGTTCCTGAGGGATGTATTTCTACAGGTGCATAGATAAAATACATTGCAGTTAGGTACTGTTCATGTAGGATGCAGTCTTTCCCAGTCTCCCACACTTCATGATGATAATAAATGAGAGCAACATTGTCCTAGTCTATGGGTAAACTTAAACCTGTCCAATTTTTTGAATAGGTAAATCACTTGCAAGCTCTGTACTTCAGCCATTGTTGGTTAGTAAGCACTTTCAAAAACCGTCCACACATGGCTTTTCCTTGCAGTCAAAATGGAGTAATAGGAAATGGATTTGCCTTTTGCCCAAAACAACTAAAATCTGGACAAAAAACACATGGTTTTTAAGACATTGGACATCAGGCAATGGAGAATAGTTATTCTTGGGAGATGGTGAAGAAAAGAGGTGAGTCCTATGATTGCCCCTAGCTTATACTACCTAGAGAGAGTGTTCAGGCTGTGATGCAGAACAGGTGAACACAGGTAGTGTCCCTGAGTTGAGGAGCAGTTAAGAGTATGAGGAGTCAGGCAATTAGTCAGGCTAGTCAGCTAGTCAGGAATCAGGCACAGATAGGATTCAAAGCAGATAGAATTCTCAATGCAGAATACCAGAGAAGAGATTGCTACACAGAGAGATAACTAGAAATCTGCAGAGGATTTCCCTCAAAATGTAGCTGAGATATGCAGATGTGCAAGAGGAAACAACCTAATATTAATTTGAAGATAAAGAACCTTCAAAGCAAAACTTGAAAGATCAAACTCTTCCCAAGTCCAAAAACAAAACTCGAAATTGTTAAAATATATTAAGGAATACAAAAATATCTGGCACCTAGCATGGTAAAATTTATAATGTCTGACATGAAAAATTATCAGACATGCAAAGAAGTAGAAAAAATTAAATAGAAACTAACCAGCAATAATTACACAGGTGATAGAACTAGTAGCTAAAGATATTAAAATAGTTATTATAGCTGTAATCTATGTGCTCAAGAAGCTAAAAGCAAATGTAGCATGTTAAGTAGAAACATGGAAGGTGTGTGTGTGTGTGTGTGTGTGTGTGTGTGTGTGTGTGTGTGTGTGTGAGAGAGAGAGAGAGAGAGAGGAGAGAGGAGAGAGAGACTGAACTTCTAGAGATGAAAACTAAAATTATTGAAACAAGAAAGAAATATTCTGGATAGAATTAATTACAAATTAGATATTATAGAAGGAAAGATCAGTCAACCTGATCTATGAGAAACTATGAGATGCAAAAAGGAAAAACTAAAAATTAATGAACAGAACATCGGTAAGCTATCGAACAATATTAAGTTATCTAATATACATATAATTGGAATCTCCAAAAGAGAGATGAGAGAGTGGAGAGACTGAAAAAACTGTTTGAAGAAATAATGGACAAAAGTTTTCCAAATTTGATAAGACAATAAACTCATACCCCCAAAAAGCTCAATAAACTTCAAGCACAAGAAATATGAAGAAAACGACATAATGAAATTTCTTAAAACCAATGATAAGGAACACACATGAATATACATGTGCCTGAAATAACATCCACATAATGAAGGACTCTAAGCAAAGGTCAGAGATTGCTCACAACAATCTAAGTAATTGTGTTGAAACATAAGATAATATAAGAATGAAAATGATTCAGTAGCCTCCAAACTCTAATTTAGTGGATCCATCTGTCTAACAGATTAGATAATCCCTGTTTACAAAAAAAGGGGGGAAGCTGTAAAAGAAAACATTCTTTTTTATTTTCTAGGGGTATGAAAAATTAAAGCAGTGTTTTTCAAATTTTGATGTTTATGGGGACATACTCCACTACATTTTGAGTCAATATGTCAAGGATAGGCCCAAGGAAAAAGCATGTTTTCAAGCACTTCAGGTGATATTTTGTGAGCATTTATTGATGGAAATTAGAAAACTCCTTCACTGAAAAATATTCACAAGCAGAAGTAGTAAGGTACCCACTTATATTGTATTGTATAAGGTACTTGCATATAGAATATACAAACTATCCCAATCGCCACAATAGCAAGAATGAAATACCCTTAAATGTAGGATGGCATGGCTGCTTGTTAGAGTGCTTGCTGCCTGATGATTACTGCAATGTACTCCTGGGGTTTTTGTCGAATGTTGCCATAATTCCTAACCTAAAATTAAGGAGCTAGAAAAGCGAGTTTTCTCCAGCTACTACACAGGCTGGAATGTCAATATCTGGAACTGAACACCTGCGGACACACAACACATTCTTCCATGTTTCTCCCATGGGTAGAGCGTCAGGATCCAGGACAGAGCCCCTGGTGTGTATAGGTAATTGGCCATATCCATTTCTGGAAAAGGTCCCTCTGAAGGGGACAAGGAGTGACTATCCTCCTACTGCTATGGGATAAGTTTGATCCAGTGACAGGGCACTGACAATTGGTGGGCATCTGAGTCATTCAGATGAAAGTGTCTGGTATCCGAAATATTATATTCTCCTGGGGCAACTCGATAAATGACTGCCCCCTTTCCCTCTGAGTTTGCTGAGCTAAAGTTTGGGTTGTTTGCAGAGTAGTGGGAAGATGTTCCACCTAATGCTCACTCATGTGTTTCAGGTCATCCATGGGGTCGGTGTGAGGGCTTCCTCATGGCAACCCACGAGTGCTGTTTTCCTGGACACAAATTTTCCTGCTGTTGTCTGCTTGCTGTTGTCTGCTTGCTGCTGTGGCAGTTCATTGTCTGACCCAGGGGCATATAAAAAGCTCCATCCCTAGACACCAGTGGCTCACTTTTTAATGAGAAAGGGGAAGGAAAAAGAGCATCTGGATTCAACTCTCCCCAAACCACTGGAAAAGGTTGTCCAACTAATAGAAGATTATGAAACACCTAATCAGTGAGTAAGGACTCTCTTGAGAGCTGGCACTTAACAGCAAATGGTCTCATGCGCCAAACAAAACGTTTACTAAAAACTGATAAAGTTGATGCCACTACTGCTGTCTCTGAAGTAAACTCCAGCCCCTCTGAGTTCTAGGAAAACACCTAAAAAGAGAATATGGAGCATCACCAGGAGCTTTCAGATCAACATCCAAAGGAAAAAGAGGAGATAAAAGGGCCAGGGACAGACAGGAGGAAAAAAAAGAGGAGAGAAAAAAGGAAAAATTTTACTCACTTAGAAATATAAACTATTCTAGAAGGTTTAGATTAGGAAATGAAGAGGGTATGGGGACTGATTATGCTGAGTCAGGGGCTTCTCTCTCTTCCCAGGGGGAGTCTGCTGACTAGAGTCACCAGGGCCTCCCCTTTTCCTCTTATTAGCAAGAGACAGAAACTAAAAACAGAGGCTTCAGGCGGCTAAAAGTCTATAATAGAAAGAGAAAGGTGAGGGAGGAAGGGAAGGAAGGAAGGAGAAAGACAGAGAGAGACAGAGAGACGGATAGAGAGACAATCTTAAATAAAGTGAAGGGAAGGTAACTAAATAAATTATATATAAATATAATAAATAAATAATATAATTAAAAGAAAGATCTATAATTTGACTCACTGGAAATCCAAAATTTCTTTACTAAAATTTACATAACATTATATACAGTATATATATGTAAAACAAATATATAATAAAATTTATATACTAAAAAATTTACATAAAAGATTAAAAGGGTGCCGATTGGCTTTTGAGCCTCTCCAACATAGGTTCTAAATTAACTTTAGCATTTGCTAAAATGCATCAGTTGACAAAATGTCACGGGCTTAATAAATTCTGAGGCTCAAATTATACTTATACCTGTGAATGCCACTAAAAGATTCCTATAATATTAAGAAAGTAGCTAAAGATAGAGAAAAATAGATATACCTCATTTATATAGCCTTGCCTAAAATTCCTATATTCATAATACTAATTGCCCTAAAATATCCCATATTGGCCATAGGTGCTATAACACATACATAATGAATAACAAGTAAAAATTAAAGTAAGTCATCTACGGCCATGCCACCCTGAACGTGCCCAATCTCGTCTGATCTCAGAAGCTGAGCAGGGGCGGGCCTGGTTAGTACTTGGATGGGAGACCACCTAGGAATACCAAGTGCTATAGGCATTAAAAAAAAATTAAAGTAAGTCTTTAGTATTTAGAATTCGCTTGATAAAATGGGATTCCTACAGGCTCCCAGTTAAGATAGTTAATATGACTCAATGTAAAGGAATTGATTGAGAAAACAGGGCTTTCCAAAAGATTAAAACTTAGTACAGTATATAAAACCTTATGAATAAAGGGATGATTATCCTGATTGCTTCTCCATTTGACAGCCTAAGTTTGCCTGTTATTATACATGGAAAAAATAAATGGTGCCTTATATTGGATGACTACAACATTAATGCTGTGACACACATCCCTTAAGACCCCGTACCCAACATCCAATGTTATTAAAATTCCCGATTCTCTTCAACCAACAACCTGTAAATATTTTCTTATAGATTTGGCTAATATGTTGTGTTTAATGGTTGTTCAATGCTTCTTAGCTGTAGTTTGCCTTCACCTCCTTTTCCAGGTTCCCTACAGGGCACATTCACAGCTATGCCATCACACACATGGTAAGATCTGCAAAAGATCCTCCTTTGTCCAGGAACACAGGTATGACATTACATTGAGGATATCCTCTTCCAAGGAAATTCATTTGAAATTCATTGGACATGTCATCCAACATCCTTTATTCCTTTTCGGGTTCTGGTGGTAAACATATTCCTCCTTTACAAATTTTACTTCTAAATTAAAAACAATAGGCATTCTTGTTAGTGCCCTCACAACTCCTTCACTCTCAAGTCTTTGACAACCTCTTCTTAGGCATCCTGGGGTCTCGGTTCCACTTATAATGGCCATAAGTTGCCCATGGGTGTTTAATGCAAGAAACTGCTCCTCTTGACCTTGTGCTATAAAACAACAAAAGGCCAGCTACTTACTGGGCTTCCTTGAAAACAGAGGCTCTCACAGAACCTGAGCCTGTGACCCTCGATACCCAGATGCCTATTATGCTTTGGGTAATGGAAAGAGCACCCCATAAGCCTGGCATGGCCACCAAGTCTTCTTTAAGAAAAGATGGATCCAAAGGGCCTTTTGGTATAGTCCATCTGCAGGAGAGGGTAGCATCTCCTGTCCTCAGTCCTTTGCCAAATGTCATATTGCTGCAAGAGTCACTCCTCCCTTAGACCCCCTTTGGCTGCCTAGGGAGCCCCTTGGGATTAACTGAGCGAGCAGCAATGGGAGTTTGTGGACAATACAAGTGGCACTACTAACCGTCATATGTGATGGAACTCGGTGGAATGTGCTACTTTCCATTAGTCAGGATATCCCTAATAAGGGATGGGACCCAAACAACAGCATTCTTGGGCAAATTTCAGGCAGTCATCTTAGCACTGGATGCCCTGGCCAGCAAATGACCCCATCTTCATATTTACTATAAACTGCTGGGTCATTGCCTAGAAGTCATTCCCTGCCAGGTAAAAGAACCCTGGGAATCTCTTACTTCTAAATTGAATCCTACTCCACAGGGTCAGCCCCTCACCAGCCACTCCTCACAACCAATGAGCCTTAAGGTCAGTTTCTCCCACTGATGTGCAAACAGCAACCAAGGCTCAACTACAAGAGGAGGGCACACACTACCCCTTCAAGAGAAACACTAGGAGCACCTATGTCACTAAGACCCACAGCACATCTACTACATAAAGCCACTCTACTAAGACTGGGAGACTGAGCAGTCCTACCTAATACATGGAAACAAATACAGGAAAGCAGTCAAAATATTAGAAGAACTTCTTTAAGAAGAAGAAGGGATCTGAGAAAAACGGCGTAGATGATAGAGGCTCTGTTCATTCCTTCTGTCAAAGTTGTGGTGGAAACAAGGAGCAGCAGCAAGAAAAAATCACTTGGGATCTTGATGAACAAGCCATACAGCTAGGGAGAAATCCAAGAAAGCACCCTGCAAAGGCAGAAGGTATGACGGGGCAAGGATGCGGGGCTGCCCAGTATTGAGAGGCTGAGACAGAGGCAGTGGCAGTGGCAGACACCTCTTAAAAGGACCATATTCACAAGCAGATTTTCGCAGTGACGAACCTGCTCACCCTGAGCACCAGCACCAATTCGGCTGCACGCAAGGGACACCAGAGACTTAGAGGGAAACATTGTTGGAGTGAGGGCTGAGGCAAGACTGGCTTCGTACAGATATGCTGGTGGTATCTATTGCTCCCTGATGATCCCTCCTTTCTACCAGTGCACCTGACACTGTGCCGCCATTGCCATGACATCATCAAACTGAATAACAGAGGTCACTCTGCTCAGAAGATTCCCTGAAACTCCACTTCCCCCAACTCGTGGCCCCACCCAAGCCACGTTCAGGTATATCCTCAGCAAGTCAGGCACTCCTTGCTGAGCAGCTCCTAGACTCACACTGGAGGAAACTGGCCTCAGTTTCTGGTGTGGCCTTGTGAGGCAACTATAAGCATAGCATCTGTGCATTGCTTGCTGAATCTTAACAGGTGGCCCCAGAGGGGCACAGGCTTGGGCTAAATTTGGCCTGCAGCTGAACTGCTCTCAGGACTGTGCCACTGGACATCTACCATGCAAAGCCACTCTAATAAGACCTGGAGACGTAGGAGCTTTGCTTAGTACATAGAAACAAACATAGAAAGGCAGGCAAAGATGCAGAAACCAAATGAGAGAACATAACAGAGATCCAGGAATAATGGAGTCAAGCAATCTAACAGATACAGAGTTCAAAACACTGATTATAAAGATGCTCAGTGAACTTTTGGGAAGTGTAGATGAATTCAGTGAGAACTTCAACGAAGAGATAAAAACATAAAAATGGAAATGGAAATTATAAAAGGGAACCAGTCAGAAAGTAAGAACACATTATCTGAGATAAGAAGTATATTAAATGGAATAAACAAAGGAATAAACAAAGTGAATAAAGAAAAGGATCAAATGCCCTATGAAGAGGATGTGAAAGCCAAGGACACACAATCAGAATGACAAGAGATAAGATGACAAGACTATAAAAATAATTTAAGGAGCATATGGGATACTATTAAGGATCCAAATATCCATCTGATCGCCGTAACTGAAGAAAATCAAGATGTTAAACAGCTGTTTGAAGAAATAATGATGGAAAATTTCCTTAACCTGGTGAAAGAAATGAACAGAAAACCCCAGGAAGTTCAGAAAATTCCAAAAATCAGGAATCCAAAGAGGCCCCCACCAAGACACATCATAACTGAAATGCCAAAGGTTAAATACAAAGAAAGAATATTAAAAGCAGCAAGAGAAAAACAGTTAATTATTTATAAGAGAACACTCATAAGACTGGTAGCTGATTTCTCAAAAGAAACTATGCAGGACAGAAGGTCTTGGCAAGAAATATTAGACAGGATGAAGACCCAGATCTACAACCAAGGATACTTTATCCTGCAAAGCTATCATTTAGAGTTGAAGGACAGATGAAGAACTTCCCAGACAAAAATAAGCTAAAGGAATGTATCACCACCAAGCCAGTATTGCAGGAAATGTTGGAGAAACTTCTTTAAGAAGAAAAAACATGTATCAAAAACAGAAATAAAGAATAGTAATCAAAAACAGACTCAGAAATATAGTGGAGAATCTGGTAATGGACAGAGGGGAGGGGTGTTGGGGGCTGGGAGAATGGGGTAAAGGGTTAAAGAAGTACAAATTAGTAGTTCATGGATGGTCATGAGAATGGAGAGCATGGCATAGGGAATGCAGTTAGCATTAATATGATGGCTAGGTGGAGGGCCAGAGGAGGGAGGAAGTAATGGGGGGAGGGGATCATTTTATGAGCTATATAGATCTCGAACCAATGTACTGTATGCTTGAAATTAATTTAAATAGATACAGTTTTATAAAAGTAAACATAAAAAAGAAGAAAAAAGATAAAAAAACATAAATAAAATGGCAATAACTACATACCTATCAATAATTACTTTAAATGAAAATGGATTAAATGTTCTAATCAAAAGATAGGGTGGCTAAATGGATAAGAAAACAAGACCCATACATATGCTGCCTACAAGAGACTTGCTTCAGCTTGAAAGACACTCAGACTGAAAGTAAAGGGATGGAAAAAGACATTTTATGATAAAGGAAACAAACAAATGAAAATCTGGAGTAGCAATTCTTATACCAGATAAAATAGACTTTAAAACAAAGACTATAGCAAAAGACAAAGAACCTAGTAATCTCACTTCTGGATATTTATTTGAAGAAACCCAAAATACTACTTTGAAGAGACACATGAATCCATATGTTCATTGTAGCATATTTACAATAGCTAAGATATGGAGGCAACCTGGGCGTTCATCAATAAATGAATAGATAAAGAGAAGGTGGTACATATATACAATGGAATATTATTCAGCCGTAAAAAAGAATGAAATCTTGCCATCTGCAATAACATGGACCTAGAGGCTATTTTGCTGAGTAGAATAAGTCAAGCAGAGAAAGGCAAATGCCATATGGTTTCATTTACATGTGGAATCTAAAGAACAAAATAAACAAAACAGAAATAAACTCATAGATACAGAGAACATTTTAATGGTTGCCAAATAAGAGGGAAGTTGGAAATTGAGTGAAAAGGAGAAGGGATTAATAAGTACAAATTGGCACTTACAAAACAGTCATGGGGCCATAAAGTATAGCATAAGGAATATAGTCAATAATATTGTAATAAGTATGTATGGTGTCAGATGAGTACTAGATTTATTAGGATGATCATTTCATAAGTTATTTAAATGTTGTATAAATCACCATGTTGTACACCTGAAACTAATATTATATTGTATGCCAATGTGTTTGAAAAAATTAAAAATTATTTAAAACTATAGAGAAATTTTTTAAAAATAAAAATAAAATGTTTGTTTGATGCTGGATCCTTTGCATCAATATATAAATTTTAGGATCAGCTTGTCAATTTCTTCAAGAAAGCTTGCTGGGATTTATATGGGGATAGCATTGAATCTATAGATCAGTTTGAGGAATGTTAACATCTTAACAATATTGAGTGTCCCAATTCATGAACATGGGATGTCTCTCCACTTAGATCTTTAATTTTCCTCAGCAATATTTTGTAGTTTTCATGTACAAATCATATACATTTTTGTTAAATTTATTCTCAAGTATTTTATTATTGTGAATTGAATTTCTCTTAGCATCACTTTCAAATTGTTTATTGCTATTACATAGAAATGCAAGTGCTTTTTGTATATTGATCTTGTATCTTGAGAATTTGCTGAACTCATAGGTTTTTTGTGTGGATTTTTTTAAAGGGTGGTATACCAAGAATAATTTTGGTATCTTTTACAGGTAAGAGGCTCATCAGTGGTTCTATTATGCCACAGTGAACGAGGTATACAATCTGTTCAACTGTTCCACTACTTGTATAGTTGGTCACAGCCCATATAACTTCCTTTTGTGTCTTAAAGTATGCCTTAGAGAGAAAGCCAATGAAGAATGGAACTAATCCATGATTCATGACTTGCTGTATCTGGTCCTGGTGGTCAACTATGATGTTTGACATTGTCCATGTAGCTTTCTCCTGAATATTGGTTCTGGAGTTCATTAGCAGGCTGGGGAAGATGGCAATGCTCCTGCATCTATTATAACCTGAGTCTGTTCATCTGTCCCAGTGACAATATTTCCTATGGCTCTTAGTGTGGGAGTCACAATTGTCAATTCAGTAGCTCCTAGGAGCTTCACAAATTGGAGCACAACTCCTGTTTTCATGACCATTTCAATTCGTTCATTTGGACCATCAGTAAGGTAGGAAATGGCCCAGAAGCTATCTGCTAATACCTCTGGATCATCGTGATGCAGAAGACGAACTAAAGTAGGAAGAACTTGCTCAACAACATCTAACAGGGGTGCAGGATTCCTATTGTGACTAAAGTTTGAAAGTGTCCAGGTAAGATTATGTAAGTAAACACATTCTAAAGATGACATATCAGGAACTGCAAGGAGAGCCGACAGTGGGTCAACTGCATCCTACTTGATAACCAAGTCTCGGAAAACTGAACCATCACCTGCAATGTTTCCTAGAGCCCATACGACTTGTTCATTGATGTGAGCATGGATTGATGCCAAAAGAGAAGTGAATGCTGGTTTAGCACCTCCATCTACTACAGTCTTCGTCTGTTCTGATGTTCTGGAAGCAATGTTAGTAAGGGGCCAAGTAGATTCAAACTGAATGGGACTACAATCAGTTCTGCCAAAGAAGGACACAAATTTTGGAATCAAACCAGCCCAGATTATGTTGTCAAAGAGTGGCCGTTTTTCCCTAGAAAGCAGTTTCCTAGCAGCTTGAGTAGCTTGGAGTTGTCTTTCCAAATTGCTGCTATTTGCAACAATTGCCTTTGACAATGTCCTCAACAAACCAATTTACAATGCCCTGGTTGTTGCAGTTTTCCTGCATTGGAGAAGTAGCATCATCAGGAAACAAGCTTACATTTCTCCTTTTCGGCATCTGGTCATCCTTCTTAGCTTTCCTAAGCTCCACATTAACATCTATTGGTGCCACCTCATTTCTATACTGTCTTTCCCTTTGTTCTTAAATCTGTTGAGGGCGGCAGCTGGTGAATTAGCATTCTTGTTGGTGGACATGGTTATGAGACAAGGGGAGAAAGCTAAACAGCCAGCTTAGGCTTTCACAGAAGACGGTGTGAGGGCACACAGGCTGCAGGTCGCCTACTCCAAAAACATCCACCACGGATCAGACTGAAGACGTTGTGCATGTGTGAATCAAAAAAAAAAAAATCCTCTGTATAGTTGCCTGCAAATAAAAGGCAGTTTCACATATTTTCCAATCTGGATGTCTTCTGTTTATTTTTCTTGCATGATTACACTGGCTAAAACCTCTAGTTTAATGTTAAATAGAAGTGGTGAGAGTAGACATTCTTGCCTTATTATCAATTTTATCTTTAACCATTAAGTATGATGTTAGCTGTAGGTTTTTGTAGATGCCTTTGATGAGGTTGAAGAGGTACCCTTCTATTCCAGGTGTGTTGAGCTTTATCAAGAAGGGATGTTGGATTTTTGTAAAATACTTTGTTGAAATGATCATGTGTTTGTGTCCTTTATTCTATTAATATAGTACATTATATTTATTTTCATATGTTAAAGCATCCTTGCATTATAGGAATAATCGTACTTAATTATGGAATATAATCCTTTTTATATACTACTGCATTCTGTGTGCTAGTGTTTTGTTGAGGAGTTTTATATCTATATTCATAAGAGATGTTCTGCAGTTTTATTTTCTTGTGATATCTTTTCCTGACTTTGGCATCAGGCAAATACTGGCCTCATAAAATGAGAGGAGAAATGTTCCCTCCTGTATTTTCTGGAAGAATTTGTGAAGGATCAATATTATTTATTCCTTAAATATTGCTAGAAATCACTAGTGAAGCCATATAAATTTGAGTTTTTCTTTGTAGGATGATTTTAAAGTACTAATTTCTTTTTTTTTTTTTAAACAATAATGAATTTTATTTAGGCACACACAGAACTAACATGAACACCATTTACCACATCTCCAGTATCTCTCCATAAATTAAAGGTAGAAAAAGCTTTCACATGATATTTTATAGAGCTCTTTGTAAGGGCTAGAAAAATACATACTTAAAGTGCTGATTGATATAGTAGACATCTGTGATATTGCTTGACTGCCACCGTCTCTTCTCCTGAGAAGCCCCTCACTCTTCTAGTCCCTGCTCCTAGGCCCTGACCCTTATACCTCGCTACAGGGCCACCTGTTTCTATCCACTGGGAACAGCTGGTGGGGCAGGGAAGAGGCCTGTTTTTCCATCAAGATTTGTGAACTTGAAAGCCAAGTATAGGCCAGTCCCTTTAAAGAGGCAAAAGAAATTGTCAGTAGCTATATTTCCCACACATGGAATAGGCTAGGCTATATGTAGTGCAAGAGAATAAAGCCAACACGTTGAGAGAAGCAGAGATGAAAGAGAAGAGAGTCTTGGCTCCATTCACACCCTTAGTCTCTATGGTTCTTGGTCCAACTGTGTCCTGCTCCAACTGTGGTTTGGGTGGTCAACATTCTCCTGGCTTTGGAAAACTAATTGCCCTATATGTTTAAGTTCATTTGAAGTGGTTTTCCTTCACTTATAATCAACATTTTCTCTTGTAAATTATTAAACTATGTAATATAGATGATAATAATAGCAAATCAAAATCTGCAGAACTGCATGCTAAAAACAGATTTTGTTTTGTTTTTAAATTAATTGGAGTGACATTGGTTAATAAAATTATATAGATTTCAAGTGTATAGTTCTATAATACATCATATTTATTGCATTGTGTATTCACAACCCAAAGTCAAACCTCCTTCTATCACCATATATTTCACTCCCTTTATCATTTTCAACCTCCCCCACAATGCCTTTTCCCTCTGGTAACCACCATATTGTTGTCTGTGTCTATGAGTTTTTGTTTGTCTTGTTTGTTTGTTGCTTTCAGTTTTATATTCCACATATCAGAGAAATGACATATATCAGAGAAATCAGAGAACTCATATGGTTCTTGACTTTTCCAACTTATTTCACTTTGCATGATATTCTCAAGATCCATCCATGTTGTCACAAATGGCAATATTTCATCTTTTCTTTGGGCGAGTATTATTCCATTGTATATATGTACCATATCTTTATCCAATCACCTATCGATGATGTATTTTTATTTCCATGTCTTGGCCACTGTGAATAATGCTGCAATGAACATTCAGGCACAGATATCTTTACGAATAAGTGTTTTCAAATTTTGGGGGTAGACATCCAGAAAAGGGATTGCTGGGTCATATAGTAACTCTATTCTTAATTTTTTGAGGAATCTCCACCCTGTTTTCCAGAGTGGCTGTACCAATTTACATTCCCACCAACAGTGTAGGGTTCCTTTTTCCTTACAACATCTCCAACACTTGTTATTATTTGTCTTGTTGATAATGGCAATTCTAACAGGTGTGAGGTGATACCTCATTGTGGTTTTGATTTGCATTTCCTTAACAGTTAGTGGAGTTGAGCATCTTTTCACATATATCTTGGCCACTTGTATGTCTTTTTGGGTGAAGTGTCTGTTTAGGTCCTCTGCTCATTTTTAAATTGGGCTAATCTTAGCTATTGTTGAGTCGTATGAGTTCTTTATATATTTTTGGATATTAACCACTTATCGTAGGTTGCTTACAGATACCTTCTTCCATTTGACTAGCTGCCTTTTGTTTCTTTTGCTAAGCAGAAGGCTTTTAGTTTAAGATAGTTTCATTCATTTATCTATATGCTTTTACTTCCTCTGCCTTTGAGGTCAAATTCACAAAATCCTCTCTAAGACCAATGTCCAAAAATTTAGTACCTATGTTTTTTTCCATAAAGTTTACTGTTTCAGTCCTTATATTTAGGCCTTTGATCCATTTTGAGTTAATTTTGTTCATGGTGATAAATAGAAGTCTAGTTTCATTCTTTTGCACGTGGCTTTCAATTTTTCCAGTACCATTTATTGAAGAGGTTTTCTTTTCTACACTGTATGTTTTTGGTCTTTTGTTAAAATTATTTGCCCATTTATATGTGGATTTATTTCTGGGCTCTCAATTCTTTTCTATTGGTCTGTTTGTCTGTTTTTCTGCCAATACCATGCTGTTTTTATTATTGTAGATTTGTAGTATAATTTGAAGCCAGTGAGTGTGATACCTCCGTCCTTGTTCCTTTTTCTCAGGATGGCTTTGGCTATTCCCTTTTGTGGTTCCATACAAATCTGAATTTTTTGTTGTTGTTCTATATTTTTTTAAATGCCATTGGGATTTTGATGGGGATTTCATTAACTCTTGTATTGCTTTGGGTAATATGGCCATTTTAACTATGTTGATTCTTCCAATCCTTTAGCATGGAATATCTTTTTATTTCTTTGTGTCTTCTTCAGTTTCTTTTAATAACATAGTTTTCAGTGTATAGGCCCTTCATATTCTGTGTTAACTTTATTCCTAGGTATTTAATTCTTTTTGTTGCAATTTTTTTTATTTCTTTTTCTGAAATTTCATTGTTAATATATAAGAATGCAATGGATTTTTGTACATTGATTTTGTATCCTGCAACTTTACTATATTTGTTTATTGTTTCTAATAGTTTTTTGATGGAGTCTTTATGGTTTTTTATATAGAGAATCATGTCTGCAATTTTACTTCTTCATTCTCAGTTTGGATGCCTTTTTCTTATTTTTTCTTGCTGGATTGTTCTGGCTAGGAGTTCCAGTACCTAATGTTGAATAACAGTGGTAAGAATGGGCATTCTTGTCTTATTCCTGATCTCAGAGGAAAAGCTGTCAGTTTTTCATCTTTGAGTATGATATTGGCTGAGGTTTGTCATGTATAGACTTTATTATATTGAGGTCCTTTTCTTTTATGCCCATTTTATTGCATGTTTCAATCAAAAATGGATGCTTTATGTTGTCAAATGCTTTTTCTGCATCTATTGATATAATTATATGATCTTTATCCTTTATTTTGTTCATGTGATGTATCACACTGGTTGATTTGTATATGTTGAACCATCCTTGCACCACTGGAATGAATGCCACTTGATTGTAATGCATTATATTTTTAATGTATTGTATTCTATTTGTTAGTATTTTGTTTAGAATTTTTGCATCTGTATTCATCAGAGATATTGGTCTGAATGTGTGTGTGTGTGTGTGTGTGTGTGTGTGTGTGTGTGTGTGTGTTTGCCAAGTTTTGATATCAGGGTAATGTTGCCTCTTCCTCAATATTTTGAAAGATTTTAAGAAGGATAGGTATTAAATCTTCTTTGAATGTTTGATAGAATTCACTTGTGAAGCCATCTGGTCCTGGACTTTTACTTTTGGGGAGGTTTTTAATGATTGTTTCAATTTCCATACTGTTGATTGGTCTATTTAGATTCTCCAGTTCTTTGTGATTCAGTCTAGGAAAGTTGTATCCTTCTAAGTACTTGTCCATTTCTTCTAGGTTATTAAATTTGGTGTTATATACTTTTTCATAGTATTCTTGTATGATCCCTTGTATTTCTGTGGTGTCCATCATAACTTCTCTTTCATTTCTGATTTTTTTTTTAGTTTCTTCTTTTTTCTTAGTAAGTCTAGTCAGAGATTTGTCAATTTTATTAATCTTTGTAAAGAACTAGCTCTTTGTTACATTAATTTTTCTATTTCCTTTTTGTTTTCAGTTTCATTTAATTCTGCTCTATTTTTTTCCTTCTGCTGACTTTGGGCTTCATTTGTTCTTTTCCTAATTTTTTAAGATGGACTGTTAGGTCGTTTATTAGGGATTTTTCTTGTTTCTTGAGATAGGCTTTTATTAGTAACACTTTGCTGCATCCAAAAAGTTTTGATATGTCGTGTGTGTGTGTGTGTGTGTGTGTGTGTGTGTGTGTGTGTGTTTTCCCAGAATAAAATATAGCTTTATTATGACATAGGAAAGCCATTAAGTGAGGGGGAAGAGTCAAACAGTTCCTCAAAACAATAGGTGAAAGAGAAGTGTTAACATCTTGGTAATTAAATCCACAGCACGATCATTGGAATCTTTTTCTTACAATTTTTGTTTTCAGTTATAGCAAATTCAACAGTCACTTCAATGGTCAAAAAACAGCAATTTCACACATTCTCATTTGTCTCTATCTTTTGATTTTTCTTTTTATCTCTTCTTTTATCTAGTTATTCTTTAGTATCACATGGTTTAATCTCCAAATATTTGTGGTTTTTCCCACATTCTTTTTGCTGTTGATTTCCAATTTCAAAGTATTGTGGTTAGAAAATATGCTTGGTATGATTTCAGTCTTATTCAATTTTTTGAGGCTAGTTTTGTGTCCCAACATGTTTTATGTGCACTAGAAAAAAAAATGTATAATCTTATGTTCTAGAATGAAAGGCTCTGTAAACGTCAATTATGTCCATTTAGTCTTTAAAGCTGATATTTCCTTATTTATTTTCTGTTTGAAGGATCTATCCATAGCTGTAAATAGGGGTATTTAGGTCTCCTACTATAATTGTGTTTTTGTTAGTTTCTCCCTTTAGTTTTGTTAGTAGTTGCTTTATATATTTTGGTGCTCCCTGATTTGATACATATATAAATGTTATGTCTTCTTGGTCTGGCTATTGGGAAGGTGCTGCAGTGGGACCAACTGGAAAGATGCCCATGGCTGTGATGGCACAAAGTGCCATTAGTTTCAAAAAGTTGTTGGATCAGTGAGAGAACCAGCAACTCGAGACTCCTGGAGGAATTGCTGCAACCCCAATGTATGGTCAGCTTTTAACTTTATATCTGGTCCATAATGACATGAATAATGCAAGATACCTTTGGAAAAGAATAGCACCTGATATAAAATCTGCAAATTCTGAACTTGGGGAAAATTGGTCAGTAGGACAGAACCTCTGACAGATGTCCCTTGAATCTATGCTACCATCAATGCTTGCCAATGATTTGAGATGGTCCAGCCAACCATGAAATCACTTAGAGATGCAACAAGGCATCTCAAACACATATCACAATCATTGCTGATGATTTTGCAGCTTTTGTTGGGCTCCTTGTGGAAGAGGCTGTGAAAGATTAGAACAAAGATGGCAATCTGACTCTACAAGAATGGTTATGCCCAAAGAGGCAGTTGCAGGGGCCTTGGATGTTTCCTTTAACAGGTTTATTCCTTTATCAGAGCCTGCCTCAGTTCCACTAGTCCCTAATGAACAGCATTTAGTCAGATTGTCTGATTATGTAGTTTTCCTCGAAAATTGATTTATCATTCTGAGTTCAAGATCCACTTTCAGAGTCCTGTATACTGAAAAATATAGATATGTAAAAATTTTATTTTCAATTTATTGGATGTATTAAGCACCTCAGCATTCCTTACTGAGAATGTGATTATATATACATACATATATATAATATATATATTTATATATATACACATTTATACATATATAATATATACATTTATACATATATAATATATATATTTATATATATACAAATACACACACACATACATATTATATATATGTATGTGAGAGAGAGAGAGAGAGAGAGAGAGAGAGAGAGAGAGAGAGAGAGTCCTTAAACATCATGCTGAATAGTTATTGAAACAATTCTCATTTTGTAATATTTGACAATTTGGATGAAGCCCGTCAGTATTATTCAGTTTATATTCTCTAGTAACTCATAAAAATAGCTCTCTCGCTTCATGTAGAACAGTAGTTGTCAACCGTTTTTTCCCTGCCCCAGTACTCAGTACACTCTCATCCATATCACCGACTGATAGTTGTAATGATTCGTTTCAGAGTTGAGGAGGACTGTCCTCAGGGGCAGTATCTGAATTGTGGGGCATTCTGATTCACCTTCTTTGGAAAATATGCTCTCTTTTCTCCCACGTCCTGAGAATCACTAATACAGAATGCTGAAATATCACTGAGGAACAAAAAGTCATCTCCTTAGTAAGCCAGTTTGTTAATTTACATTTTTTTTTCTGTTGGTGTGTGTACATCCTTTGCTGTCCATGGAGGGCTTGCCATGAAAATGCAACTTATTTAAGACATTTATGAGAAGTATTATAATATTCTTTCAGAAGAGGGGAAACATACCTATGGAATGCATTATACTGGGCAAGAAGCTATTACGATAAGTGCTACACTTTGATCAAATATCCTGCAGCCTATTAGTTGCTTACATTTACCCTTTGGTTCAAGTTATGCCTTTTGGAGAAATACTGAACAAGTCTTTTCATTTTTTATGTGACAGCCCTCTGAATATTTGAAGTTGTTTATTGTATCTTCATGTTAAAATAGCCCCTAGTTCATTTATTTCTGCATTTGTTCAATATTTAATTAAAATTTTTTAAGTGTTACGTCTTCTTGATGTATTGTCCCCTTTATCTTTATAAAATGTCCATGTTTGTGTCTTGTTATCATTTTTACCTTGAAATCTATTTTGTTAGATAGAGGTATGACTACATCCACTTTTCTCTGGATGCCATTTGCTTGGAGTATCATTTTCCATCCTTTTGCTTTGAGTCTGTATTTGTCCTTGCAGCTGTGATGTGTCTCCTGAAGGCAACATATAGATGGGTTTTGTTTTTTAATTTAGTCTGCTATTCTGTGCCTTTTTATTGGTGAGTTTAGTCTGCTTACATTTAGTGTGATTATTAATAATAAGAATTTCATATAGTCATTTTATCTTTTGTTTTCTGGTAGCTCTATGTCTCCATTATTTCTTTTCTCTTGTCTGTTATTTTAGTTTGGTGTTATGCTATAATTTTTTTCCTCCATTTCTTTTTTTTTAATGTTATCTGTCCAGTTCTGGATTTTGTGTGTGTGTGTGTGTATAGTTACCACTAGGCTTATGCAAAAAAAAGGGGGGGAGGGTTATATGCAATAGTCCTTTTTCCTCTGAATATCTTATCTCCATTCTCCTTTGCAAATTCAGACCTTTACTTCCCTTTTTGTTTTTGTCAATTATCCCTATTTATGCTGTGAGTTAGTTTCTGAATCACAATAGTTATTGTCTTCTTCTCTCTTTTAAAATGTTTTTATCTCCTTTAACCTTTACATTAGATTTAAGTGTTTAATATCCTATTCTGAATAAGGGTTGCAATTTCCTCCTTCGATATGTCATCTTATACATAATTTCGTATCTTTTTGTCTTTTTGTTTCAGGTAGAGTAACCCCCTTTCATATTTCCTGTAATGAAGGTCTTGAGGTGGTAAAGTCTTTCAACTTCTGTATGTCTGGAAAAGTCTTTATTTTTCTTTCATATCGAAAGGATAACTTTGCTGGTTATATTTTTCTTGACTGGTAATTTGTCTTTCATTAGTTTGAATATTTGATTTCACTTTCTCTTAGCTTGTAGGGTTGCTTCTTAAAATCTGATGATAATTGAATGGGAATTTCTTTATAGGTTACTGTCTTCTTTACCCAAGCTACCTTGAGAATTCTCTATCATTAATTCAAGAATCCAGCTCTCTTCATAGGTTTAGGAATTTCTCATTGACTTTTTGTTTGAAAAGGCTCTATTTTCCCTTCTCCCTCTCTTCTCCTGGTATACCCATTATCCTTATATTGCTCTTTCTAATAAACTCAGATAGTTATCACGAAGTTCTTTCTTTTTTTTTTAACACTCAAGTCTCTCTTCTTCTAACTGCACAGTTTCTAAATTCTATCTTTAATATCACTAATTCTTTCTTCCATCTGGTCAGCTCTATTTTCTAAGCTCTCTAGTTCATTCTTCATCTCTTTTATTGAGTTTTTCAGCTCCAGAATTTCTATTTGATTCTTTTTTAGAATTTCAATATCTTTGGTACTCTTTCTGTTTATTGATTTTGTTTCTGAGTTAAAGAAACTGCCTATCTGAGTTTTCTTGTATTTTGTTGTTTTTTCAGAACTGTAATCTTGAATTCTCCGTCATTTAAATTACACATTTTTGTCTTTTTTTCTGTTTTTTTTTTCATTTTCTTTCTCCGTTGCCTTGTTACCTTGGTTGTTCATAGTATTTGATGGATTATTCCTCTGCTGAGGCATTTATGAAAATGAAATCTGCTTTTTTTTTTTTTAAGAATAACACTTCTCTAATAGGTTGATAAGAGGTCTTTCTTTTGATTTCCACCAGGTGGCGCTGAATCACAAGTTTGTTTTTTCTCTTGCACTGCTTCAGCTTCTCAGATCTCTGCAGGGTGGTGGAAAATGCCCTTGGACTTGGATGTCTCCTGTGTGAGCAGGTTGCCTCAGTCTCAGGGCACTACCGCCCTGGAGGAATGTGGTGGATGATGGGGTTCTGATCCTATTAAATCCCAGCACAGCCCCTTGCAACCAGACGCTGCCAGGAGTGCTTCACTAACCAAGGTGTCCCAGGTGCCCCACTGGGACCAGCTGTGATGAATGCGGATGAAATGGCCTGGGAGAGGCCAGCTCCTGTGGTTGTGGCTTTGTTTTCCACCCAATAATGGTGACTGCCAAACCTCAGCTGCCTCACCTCTGTATCTCAGCCTGTCACTGGGATTAGCTGGGCAGTGTCCATCTGCTACTCAGGGAGAAATTCTTCTGCCTTACTTATTCTCAGGGCTGCAAATAATGTGCTCTGTAACCTGACACTCACTGCTACAGTTGCTTCTGGGGCCCACTACTAGCTCTGGGAGGGTGGGGGAGGCAGCCAGGCTCTGTGGCTTTGTTTTCCGCCTGGCAATAGCGGCTGCTGGACCACATCTGCCACACCTCCATATTCCGTCTCTGCCAGGGTCACTGATTTCAGCTGCAGTATGGGCTGGCCACCCAAGCAAGAATACTCACTGTATCTCTCTGCTCCTCACGGCTGCAGAGTGCACACTGCAACCTGATTCCTCCCTTCTCCAGAGACCCATGGCACCCATCTCTGCCTTTTCTCTCTACCCTCTTCCCCTGTTCAACTCGTAACTTCAAGGGGAGGGTCCAGGGGAACTTCTGGTGTCTCCATGCTTTTGACATCACCTCCCAATTTTTTTTTTTATCTTTTTCTTATTTTTAAACTTTAAAAAATAGCTTTATCGAGATATAATTGACATACCATATATTTCACCCATTTAAAGTGTACTATTCAATTGCATTAATTATTTACACTGCTGTGTAACCATCACCACTATTTCCAAAATTTTCATCACTCCAAACTGTTCAGATTCTCTATTTCTTCTTGAGTTAATTTCAGTATTTGGGATATTTCCACCTTTGCAGGAATTGTTTCCATTTTATCTAAGTTGTTTAGTTTGTTGACATAAAATTGTTCATATTGTTCTTATAATCCCTTTAAATATTATAAATTTGATGAATTTCTCATTTTTTGGTGACTTTTTTGATGATCGGTCTGTCAATTTTGTTGATCTTTTTAAAAAACTAATTTTTTAAAACGTCACTGATTTTTCTCTAATGTTTGTCCTTTTTCTTTCTTTCCTCCTTCTTCCTTTGGGTTTTCTTCCCCCTCCCCAACTCTCTGCCCTATTACATAAGTGGATTCTTAGGTTATTGATTTGAGAATTTTTTCCTTTTCCTATATAGGTGTTTGTAGCTTTAAATTTCCCTCTAAGCACTGCTTTACCTTCATGCCATACATCCTGGTGTGTTTTTATTTTTATTCAGCACAAAATATTTAGATTTTTCTTGTGATTTCTTCTTGACCAATTAGTAAAAGTTTTTTGGTTTAATTTCCAAGTATTTGTAGACTTCTCAAATTTCCTTCTGCTACTGATTTCTAATATAATTCGATTGCGGTAGGAAAAATACTTTGTATGATTTTATTCCCTTAATTTTACTGCCATTTGTTCTATGGTCTGAAGCATATTTCATATATGCCTAAAAATAATGTAGATTTTGCTGTTGATAGATGAAATGTTCTGTAGATGACATTTAAATTGGTCGATAGGGCCATTCAAGGTTTTTATATCCTTGCTGATCAGGGTTATATTTTAAAAACATAAAATAGATAACCTCATTCATATGAAATCTGTGGCTTTCCACTGATTTTAGAATAAAATCAGATTTCTTCACACTGCTGCCTATCTTTATGCATTCATCACGTACCATTATTCATTTTGCTCAATTAACTAAATTAACAAGATAAAGCTACCCTTGCATCCTGTTATTGATATAAAAATCTACCATACAAATATAATTAAGATAGTACTGCTACAAGGATAAACAAGCTGACCAGTGGAACAGAGTACAGAAATATGCCCACACATATATGATCACTTTACATAAGACAAAATGAAAAACTGTGGTATAGTGAGGAAGGGAAGGTTTTTCTCAATAAATGGTACTGGGACAGCTGGAAATCCATAAAGGAAAACTTCTACCTTAAACCGCACCTCACACTATTAACAAAAATCAATTCAGTATGATTTCAGATTTAAAAGTGAAAGGTAAAACAAAAAAGATTTTAGAAGAATACAAGAACATTTTTATATTTGAGTAGACAGATGTTTAAACAAAATATGCCAACTATGAAGAACAATTTAGCAATATTTACAATTGGTAAATTGTAATTTAATATAGAATTGGTAAATTGTACTATATTAAGAGCTTCTTTTTCATCAAATACATTCTCACAACATAATATATTCAACAAAGAATTTGTATCGAGAATAAATATTTTTAAAAACTAACAAGTCAATAAAAAAGACAGAAGCCCAATAGAAAAAAAAGCAAGTTGAACAGATATTTCACAAGAGGATACTCAAAGGCCAGTAAACGTATATGAAGTGTTCAATCCTCTTAATAATCAGTGAAATAAAACTAAAGCCACACAGATATCGCTTATATGTGTGCCAGAATAAAATGGAAAAGACTGACACCCCCAAATGTTGGCGAAAATGTTAGACAGCTGGAAACTGTCTAACATTTGGGAAACTGGCCGTACCCAGTAAAGCTGAACATAATGTATGCATTGCGACCCTACAATTCCACTCTTAGGCAGAAATGTGTACCTTTGTGCACCAAAATTCATGTACTAGAATATTTGAAGCAGTACTATTAATATTTGTTCCTAAACTAGGAATGAATCAAACATCCATCAGATAAATAATATGTGGTTTATTCATGTAGTGGAATACTATACTATGAGAACCATGATCAAACACATGCAACAAAAATCTCACATAATGTTGATAAGCCAGATACAAAATACAGTTTGATTCTATTCATTCTATTTGAAACCGAACAAAACTAATATACGCTCTTAGAAATTTGGATAAGTATTTACCCTTGGGGAGTTAGTAATGGGAGTATGAGAGGGTTTCCAGGACACTAGTGATATTGTTTGATCTGTGTGCTGATGGTATGCATATGGTCCACTTGTGAAAAATCACTGACTTGTTTATACATGTTACATTTCAGTAAGTTAAAATGATTTGCCTCAGCCTGCATAATCAGCTGACTGAAGAAACGATGTCTTCTCTTGGATTCCCCTTGGCTACACTCTCAACTCCAAACTGCCACTTCCAAACAGTGGAGGTGAAGCACTCCTTCATTCCCCAACATACAAACTAAACTAGATTTGTTACAGATCTGGTTGCTAAAAGAGGTCTACCAAAATGTGAAATCAAGTCTACCTTTGCCTTCCTGCCTGTTGATTACTTTCTCCCCTCTGCCCCCATGTGCCCAAATGTCCTCTGCTGTCTCTGTCCCAATGCCTCTTATTCAGAAGTAACTGCTCCTCTCAAGGAACATTTAAATAATTATAAAAGTTTTGAACCAAAAAGAGGGGAGATAGTTATCATTTCAAGTTGCAGACAGTGGATGGGTGAGGAGTCATCTGAGCCTTTCTAACACCCCTGGAGGAAGATAACATGCAATTGAACCTTACTTGAGGGATAGGGATGTTCAAATCTTGGATCTGCCTTGATCAAGTTTGTATCCTCTCTATGCTTGTTTCCTCGTCATTAGGGTTATCCCTATCCTTTACCTGTTGTTATAAGGACTGACATGAGATAGCTTAATAAATGTTAGCTGTCAACTTGCTTTATCCAAGGTATGCTGTCCCCAAGGAAGCAGGACCCAGGAGTTCACACAGCAGAGGGCTTCATGCTGACTGTAAGTGATCCCAGGCAAATTTAGTGGGTGTCCCATATTTGTTCAGTATTGTAGTGAGGAACAGACACACATGCTTCATGGCTAAATGGGAGAAGAAAAATTGAGGACACAAGGTGGAGTTGACTGTACCCAGCCCAATATATATCTGCTGAAAAGGTCTATAAATAAGTGTAGCACCTACTGCATCAATTGCCTTCAAAGAATCTGTAATGTCAGAGGGCAGAAAAACAAACTTATCAAGTGTGTAGTATTTGATATAACAGAAACATGGAAAGTGGTGACAACTATGCTTTCTAGTTGACCAAAGGGCCAGAAAACGCCACAGGCATTTTGGTACAGCTTTGTTTATAGAGCCCTGTTCCCTGCATCTGGCCTCTACTGTGAAGATCCAGAGACCTTGGCAGTGACTGCCTCATGATACATACAAAGCCTGAGGTAGACAAAAGTCAATTTATCAACAGTGAAAAATAATATTCAACTAGAATATCCATACTGGCATTTTCTCCCTGTAGGCACACCTACACAAGAAGCTAAATCTTCATTAGAATACTTTTCATTGATTTCCACTTTAATCTTTATTTCCTTCTTCCTTTGGGTTTAGTTTGCTTCTCCCTCCCTACCTATCCACCCAATTATATAAGTGGAATCTTAGGTTATGGATCTGAGATTTTTTTTTCCTTTCCCAATACAGAAGACATATCAAAATAACATAAGGGCAATAAGCTAATGAAGACTGAAGAATAAATTCCCAAAAGACCTAATGGGACTGGAGATCTAGACATCTGAGAGCTTTTTTCTGCCTCTCCACTGATGATTACATTGCACCCTTCCTCAAAGCCTGTGTCTTTGTACCTGCTCTGATACGATTGTTATTAACACAAATTTAGACAGCAATCATATTTCCTCAATTTACAGTTTGGGGAAGGGGTAAAGCTAGGAAACTCTGTACTGACAATTATACAGATTAGTTAAAAGAAGTTGAAGTCTCTAATCAATGCCTTCTCTCCCTGAAGGCAAATTTCCTCAGGGAGTCACACTAGAACCAGAGGGTTGGTGGGCACTGAAAGAGCAGTTACTACCTGCAGGTTTCCAGCTTTCTACAGGTTAGAATACCTCCCGTTTGAATACA
Organism: Pteropus alecto; assembly: GCF_000325575.1. Taxonomy (NCBI): domain Eukaryota; kingdom Metazoa; phylum Chordata; class Mammalia; order Chiroptera; family Pteropodidae; genus Pteropus; species Pteropus alecto. The sequence continues at coordinate 433,611 of NW_006434367.1, forward strand.
GCTGGAAATGGCCAGTTTCTCTCCCTGAACACTGTGGCTACACAGTGCTTTTCCTTTAGTACAGTCAAGGTTCAAATAATTCAATTTGAGCATTTTTAGTTATACCACAATTCAGCCATGTTCCCAGGTCAGTCCTCCCAATCTCAGGTTGTGTCTTTTCCACAAACAGCTGATTTGATCTTAATTTCTACTTTCATCATCAGAGGCTAACTGAATGGCAGGTCTGGGAGAGCTCTGCAGGCACTCCCCTGAACGGCTTACATCACTGACCCTACAGTGAAAAGCTATGCCCCTCCTTCTCCTAACAGTTACAAGTCTTGAATGGAAAATTACCAAATATTTAGACTGTAGGTATGAGTGTGGGGAAGTCCTACCAGCTTCTGCCTTGGTGATGGTGAGTAGGGGCTACCTTTTCTTAAGAGTGCAAGTCACTGCCCAGACACTTAATCGCAGCAAGATGTCGGGGAGTGAAAGGGAACAGCGGAGAAGGCAACAAGGCCAATAAACCTCACAGGAAAGGGCAACTGCCAGAACTCCACATCCTCAGGTGTGGCTCTGCACCTCTCCTGCACATACAACAGCTTTCTTAAACCCCAGAGCCCGGCTCCATCCACTCAAGCTATTTTGCTCTTTTCTACCCACTGAAAGTCCTGAACCTTCTTTTTCGCTCTGCTTTGTATTACCAACAATTACTCGATCCTTTGGGGGATTCTTCTCTCCCCCAAATTAACCATGCAGTGGAAAGAGGCTAAAAATGTTTTATTACTTGCTTAGAATTAACTAAGACCATTAAATGAAAATAGTGATAAGAAATAATAAAGCAGATTTTCATGCACTACTGAATCATCAATACTTTCTGGTACTTTCCCCAAAACTAAAATGAACCTGGCTATGTAACTAACACTCAGAGCTCACCATCTCCACTTCCCTAGCATCATTACAAAACTTTAGCTAGCTAACAGCAGCTACCATCGTCAGCAGTACTATTATTTATTTCCCCAAATGACTTATGGCAAACCACCACCAAGGCAAAAAGACTTTAATTTTTGTAAACTGGTAACAGTTTGGAGATTGACAGATTGCAGAAGAAACAGAAATCAGGTAACCCATGTTCTGCTAAAAGATGTGCTACTCCAAATCATGAACAATGACATATATAAACAAATTAAGAGACTACACTTTTTAAACAAGTACTCTGGATAATTATAGAAAGTAATGCCTTTTTCAACATGCTTTAAAAATAATTTTTAAAAGAATATGCAATAATTTCTCTGCTTTGCTCTTTAAACTTTTCACTACATCTAAAAATTAGCAATTTTTCCAAACAGTGATATAAAGTAAAGACAATAGTTCACCTAGCTGTCAGTTTTGGAAGTGTAGTCAAGAAGCCAAGGCTGATGATTGTAATGGTTTGAAATGGCAAACACAAATTCTAAATGGTGATGAGACGATGAATCCTACCTGTCCAAAGTATGACAGTGTAATGGAAGAATAGATACTGCTTCTTTCTGGGCCAAAGGGGGTAACAGGTCTATAGCACGTAGCACTAGTAACCTAGAACTAACATGGGGAGAATTAATTTGAAGTCTGTCAGCTTTTAACAGTCACATCCTCCTACTGTAGTTTGGTATCTAATTTTAGGAAAATGTGTAACAAGGTTTACATGAGAGGTTTTCATTACATCTTGAGAAAAAACAACTACCCCATTTTTGTTCAACAAAGCTAAATCTAATTACATTCTTGATAACCAGAAACATTAATTGCTATGGTAGGAAATTCTTTAGAGAAACCCCACAAATCCAAAGCAATTCTATTCTGGTATCCAAAATGTTCTATCCAGTTCCAGAATTGCATTATATTAGCAAATAAAGTAGTTACTATTTATAACAAAATGTAATAACTGGATAAAATTCTAGGTAAATAACTTTTATAACAATCTAAAATTAATTTTAAACTTATAACTTTAGCAATACATATTGAACACTTACATTCAACTGTACAGAATGCAATCCATTTAATCTTGAAAAACACTATGTAACCTAACTATGGAAATGAGAGTACACACCTACAAACCAGTATGCTCCCTCATCAATTCTACAACTATAATAAATTTAATACTGTAAACATTGAACAGATCAGAGCACTGTGGAAAGTTAAGCGGCTTTAGCAAGTCATAGTATAATTTTTATGAGCTCAGACAGTAGAGGCAAATGGAATTTTTAGAACATTACTTAAAAATAGATTTTTAAAGATGAAGGTCCCAACTCATTCTTATATACACACACACAAAAGTTCATCTGTCACAGACAGCAAGTATTGAATTTATACACTGGAGTTTTCGGCACCATCTGTACATTTAGAATAATTAAAATAAACAAAGCTGTCAAATCTATCTAAGGTGGATCATTCAAATCTGTATAAGATGGAACACAGCTGGCCTGCTGCTCACCGCTGCTTCTCAAATGCAAAAACCAAGTAAATACCTAAAAAATAAGTAAATAAAAGTTAGAGTGTGGTTTTTGATATCCTCAGGGTAAACAAAAAATCTGTCTTATTCACATTTTGGTGAAAATTCTTAGGCTCTCAAGCAAATTTGGAGAGGAAAAATCCCATTATTTCTGAGAGTTCCTAAATTACTTTGAGTCATTTAAGCAGATATGGGATCACATGTGATATTTATTTGAAAACAAATGTCTACATACAGTAATACTCAGTGACATCACAGCCCTTGAGAAAACCAATTCAACAGCTCTAAAAATATCTAAAAACAACTTGCAATAAGAAAATGTAAAAGTATAAAAGAAAATTAAAACTAAAATATCTTATGACTTAATTCTTTTTATCTGGAGTAAGACAGGTAAAGTTTTTTATTCAGAAAAAACTAATAAGAAGAATTATAGGAAACACATATAACGTCAATATTAAAATTCTAATTATTGAATTGCTTTATTGTAGGGTCGGTAAGGAAAAAGAGTCAAAAATAATATGGTAATTGACACTCTAAGATATTAATCTGGCCCCAACTGTGATTTTCCTGCACAAATCCAACCCCAAGAGTACTCTCCTCTAAATAACGTATCCTGCGTTAATGAATATTCACTCTAAGACATAGAAGTGTATCTCTCCATTCTGAATCACACTGAAGTTCAAACCTATAATATTTTCTAATAAGAGACCAATAGATTTTATGGTGAAAAAATACTTGAAAAGATGACAAACCTTCGCAACATCACAAGAATGTTCCAGTTGTGCACTAGGCTATTCATTCAACCAGCAAGTCATAACAGGCCACATAACTTGGGAGTCCTTGCTCCTTAACTCTTGATCAGGGAATAGATGAAGGATGGCAGACTACGTACAACCTCCTGATCCTTCAGCTTTTTGCCCTTCCAATCCAATCTTCACAGGAGTACCATCATACCCCTCTTTCCAAAATACGACTTTGGTCATGCTATTCTCTGCTTCTATCTACTAGCCCCCAAATTTTTTTTTTTTTTTTAGGTAAAATGAAATGTGGTTAGCAGCAAACGGGTGGACAGAAAACAGGCAGGGTGATAATCAACACTATAGATTCTTTTAGAGAATGAGGAAGCAAAGCAGTCTAAAGCATTCGCAAATATATAACAAGATTTAGAAGAGGGCAGCATTACTTACCTTGTCCCACACTCCAAGACTGCAGTGTAACTCTGCCAAACCCACCCCGAACATACCTATACTTACTGCA
>NW_006434367.1:437357-465180 GCF_000325575.1 Pteropus alecto
GCCCTCATTGAGGGTCATTTAAAACCCCTAAGATGCAGTTTCTGACTTCAGAGAAGCAAATTAATAACTTGCCTTTCTAACTCAAACATTCCAAGTTTCACTCATATATAAAATGCCTTTTGTGTAGGAATTTAAACTGGGATTTAAAGAAGCAAATCTTGAACTACTTTTAAAGCAAATCAGCAACAATTCTCTACTCTCCATTCACATTTAAAGCATCTTCTAGAGGAGCAGCAGGCCATGGTAAAAAGAGCTTTATGATTTAGACCAGTAGGAGTTCAAAATATAACTGCTTGTATTTATTAAACTGTGACACCAGGCAAGATGCTTGCCAGCCCACAAAGCCCTCCAGCTTAGAACAGGATACCTTATCAAAGAGCTGGTTGATCCAGAGTGCTAGATATTGGCTGCCATTTGAATACTACTCTTCTTGTATTGCTTTTCCCATCTCTAAGCATCTCTTCCTCAACTGTCTGGGGCCAGCTAATTCACTTGTATTTTATCACTAAAGTCCACAATTAATATAAAAATACAGCTCTAAGCTATGGGCATCATACCATCACGACTTTTGATCAAAGTTGTTTTCCATCACACTGTATGGGACGGGTAGCATATCTAAGATACCTACTCTATTTCCAGTTTGGGGAAAGTAATGAAATGTGTAGGTTTATACACACATCTCAGTTTGTCAAAGATTATGTCTCTAATACATCCTCCAATCCCATTTCTACTAAGGGTACCAATATTGTGAGACAAATAAGCTCAAAATGTTGGCTCTATTTATCTTCTTTCCTTTTCTTTTCTATCCAATTCGGCAAGTCCTAAGAAACTGTCCTTCCATATGGGCTTCCATGAGTCCATGATTATGAGTGACCTTAGCTCTGTGACTTTACCCAAGTTATTTAACTGCTTTTTCGCTTGTGCAAAGGAGATATAATAAATAGCAGTCGATTCATAAAGTTGTAAGGATTAAATGAGCTATAATATATGAAAAACTTAAAATAGTACCTGGGCACTCAATAATAATAAGTATTATTTTTTGGGTTTCATAAGTTTTTATTAAACTCTCCTTCTATTTTCCCCTTACAATAACTTTAGCACTTAAAACTGTTTGCCTAACTACTGCATTTATTTGTGTCCATTTCTTCCATTAGATAGAACACTTCTAGAAGGCAGAGATTATAATTTGTTTACTTTTTTAACCCCCAAAGCCCTTTCATAGAACTTTATGTAAGTCAACACTCAATGTTTACCAAATGGATTGTCTGTGATTACTTGGGACTTCAACATAATCAGCAAATATTTCAATAAACAGTGGGAACTACCTTTAAAGTCCTTGTGGCAACATAAGGGTATTATCATAATTTTAACAGTGAGGCTGTGGGAGCTGACTTCCTCAACATCCATTTGCTGAAGAACCACAGGATTTTACAGATTTTCTAGGCCTCTGACTTCCAAAGATAGATACCTCACTTTAGAATGTCTGCTTATAAGGCCTGTCCCCACTCCTGTAAAATATCGTGCTCACTGCGCCTTTACTAAATGTTCTATTTCTTCTGCTTTCACTGACAACGTCAGAGTAGCCAGAATTAAAATAAAATACATGGAAGTGTTCTACAAGTCAAATTTTCTGATAGAAATCTGAGGTAAAGACATCAAATACACAGATGGCTATATAGTAATGAGTAGGCAATGAAAATGTTTAAGAATACTTGTGAAAGTTTATGTTAAGTAACATCTTGCATATATTTTCTCTTGGCACTAAACAGCTGCGCAAGAAAGGGGGGATTAGATATAATAGGAATTTTGTGTAAACATAAATACACACATACAACCTAATACGTGTCAGAAAAATTCTAAAGTTTTCAAATTTTAATGATCACTTGAAGCAATCTTTGAAAATGTCAGTAAACCTACGCTGATGATATACTCACTTGTAGCTTCCCATTCTGATTTACTTAAGGTTCCCTAAAATTATAAAAACAAAAAAGAAAATTTTAGATGGAACGTGGAAGTACAATTGACCCTTGAACAACATGGATCTGAACTGCATGGGTCCACTGGTCTGTGGATTTTTTCAAATAAATACTGTAAATGTATTTTCTTTATGACTTTAATAACATTCTCTTTTCTTTAGCTTACTTTATATAACACATACAACATGTGTTAATCAACTGTTTATGTTATTGGTAAGACTTCCGGTCAACAGTAGGCTATTACTAGTTAAATTTTGGGGGAATCAAAAGTTATACATGAATTTTTGAGTGTGCAAGGGTCAGCAGCCTCAACCCCCATGTTGTTCAAGGGTCAATTTTTCAATAATGGACACAGGTGCTCAAACAACCCTATCTTTGTTATAAATAAATATACAATTTACAGTAAATATTGTGATCTGACCATGCAAACTAAATCAATGAGATTAACCTTTAACACCATCTCTGAACACTTTTGCCCTCCTGCCAAATTCTCTAACCACTGATTCTCAGCCGAAGGGTGAATTCGGTAAAGAGGGTATCTGTGTGTGTGTAACTGGAAAAAGCATCTATCTTGTATATTTAACTTGGAAAATGAAAAAATAAAAATGCCCATCTCAAAACATCAATTAGCCCTGCAGGAAGAAATAAGATTTTTGTGTTTTCACAATGGAATCACAAAATAGAGTACATATCATGCAAAAGAAATAAATTATAAAACATTTGATATTGTAATATATGTGCCACTTTGCACATACATTTACTAACAAAATATACTGACAAGTAACTAATGCAATATTGAAAAAGTGATGAATGTAAACAATATTCTATGATGTCAGCAGAAATATGTTACCCAAATATCTGTAATTTCTATCAATGACAAAGTCACACCTACAGATAATAACAGTGGTATTGTTACATTCATAATTCAAGAAAATATAAATTTCCACATAGAAGTCAGTGAAAATAAAAATGTTCAGTTTTCCCCATCTAAGTTCATGAGCCCCTGAATTTTATCTACAGAACACCATGAGTTATTAGTACTTGGGTTAAGATATAATGATATAGCACTCCATTCTCAGTTCACTGAAGTACATTTTATTTTATTCTCTATGGTTATAAAAAGTCATAACTTAGGGGAAACAGACTAATGTGTATCTGATTTGTAACTCAGTGAACCCAAGTTCTGTAAATCAGTGAAATACTTCCCTAAGTTTCCATATATGTGTTTTTCACTTTTTAATAAAATGTTTAAAAATGAGAACTTACCAAAGGTAACTTTACTTGACTGTTCTTCATGTACTTTGCTGCATGTTCATAGTCATCCACCTTCTCAGAGGCAAGTTTGGAATTCTCATTTGCAGGATATGGCTAGGGAAGCAAGTGAAATTTCTAGTTACTACACTGAAATTTACAATCCAGAATCAAACACACTAAATCACTGAAATAAAATAATTAACACAATAATCCCTAAGTATTACTTCAGGAATACAAATTACATATACTTATGAAATATGAAAAAAATGGTTAGAGGGAATCCCCTTTTAACAAAGTAGTTGTTATGGTCAACTTTGATCATAATCATAGAATATTTACAGTTGGACTAAACTAATCACCACGAAGGACTACTTAGCAGCAAACACTTGCATCTCTGCCTCCCATCAAAGGTTTTTTCTGTTACAACACAAAGCTGAAGGAAGAGATAAATATTAATTTGAGCATTATAGCAATTTAGTAGCCATGGAAGGCAAGAACAGCAACTAGAAACAATACTAATGAAAAACTCAAGTAACAGAGAACCCTGCGAATTTAAGAAGATAAGGAAAATAATCCAGCCTCCAAAATCTTAAGGGCCACACACACACAAGGGTATGCTGACCAAATATTTATTCAAATTATCTCAAACATTATTTTTAAACCATTTTAACTAATTTCTCTTTACACTATGAAGAATATGCTTTGTAAATACATGTGAATTAAAAACATAAGTTACATAGAATATTAAATATAACAACCATCTACTCTATAAATTATATATTCTTTAAAACTCCCTTGAATTCTTATAACCAACCAGCTAGCAAGGAATAACTTTAAACTTCCCTGACGCATTTTTAAGAAAATGATCCAGAAATGTCTACTTTGTTATCTTTTTTCCCCTTTTGTTTTATAAAAATCCTAAAGTTCAAGCATTAGAAATTTACCTATTTGTTGTTTAAAAAGTATTTGGCTTTTTGGACTTCCATTCTGTTAGATTCTTTATCACATCTTAACACAAGGGATATAAAACAGAACACTTGTGATCACTAAGTTCTTTTGAACCTTCAATCCCATGTCTTGTGGTTTCACTGCTTCACAAAGCTTCAAAAGTTTAATTTCAATGACTACCAAACTATTCTGCTGTAATTTTTTTCAAGTTAACAGTGTAATGAGACTCCTCCATATGATTATTTGCCTGTCACTGGACATCTAGTTTCTCTCCCCTACTGATCACTTTAAAAGACCAAATAACATATGATTATATAGCTGTAAAACTGATTGTTTTTACTAAACTTGCCAAAATGTATGTCTATTCCAGAACTGTTCCCAGGTGAGAAAAAAGAAAACAGGTCAGGACTTTATAACTACAGTTGCTGGCTTACGTCTTTTCATTCTTCCTTCTATCTGCTACACTGCTCCAAGAGAGTAGAGCAGTTTTACTGGTTCTACTGCTAAAATTCCGGGCCAGCTGAGGGCTGACAGCTTTTGGAAAAGACCTTTTATAGCAAACATCAGAGAACAGATCAGGATACAATCTGACCTGAACTAAAGTAATATCATCTTGGCTGCTCTTTCTGCTTTTGGTCTTAACATCCCTCTAAACCATCTTTCATACTGCTACCTGAGTCATGTTCTCACACTAGTTTGGTCATGTCCTCTCCCACTCTTTACAGGCCTGCAGAAGTGACCTGGTGAAGAAGCAGGAAAAAAAACAACAAAGGAATTCTTCAAACTACACACTATTACTGCTTATGTATGTCCCCAGCCAGCCACAGTGATAGGTCATGTCCTTAAGGGCAGGTAAGGGAGGAGAAGGACTGGAGAACTACTGTGTTAAGAAATAACATAGTTATCAGTATTCTTCAAACATTCTCTGCTTTCACGCTTCTGCCTTTACTTTTACAGTCCATTTTCTTCATTAAAGACCCTTTTATATACTCACTACACTTTATTTCCTCATTAAGGCAATTCTGACACTGTACTAAATTATTTGCTTGTATGTTTATTTCCTCAATATGTCATAAGATCCCTGAAGTGGACCCTGTTATCCATATCTCACTGTCTACATATATTTTTGAATAAATTACACAAATCAATTCATTACCCACATGCAAAGAGAAAGCATAAACAACTGATCATTGAACATACAAAGCACCAAGAAGTAAGGATGATATACTAAAGGCATGTATGTGTGTGGCGACTTATGTACACACTTTCTCTGGTTTTCTCCTCTCTCAAAACAAACAAGCCTTTCCTCCTACTATAAAGCAAATACAAACATTCCTAATTCTAAAATATAAAAAAATATAATCAAAGAAGAATATAACATTCTAGTGAATACTGGTTTTAAAAGACAATTAAAGATTTAAAGACCCTCCCATTCAAAATGAGTGGTAGGGAGGAGGAGGGACGTAACTACAACAGGAGACTTTTGTTGGACTACCACCTATAAAAACTGAAGAAAATCTAAACGTTAATAACCAAGTGACCTCTAACAAGTCATTTATCATCTCTAAGCCTCAGATTGCCCATTTAAGAATAGGAAAAGTGGCTGCTTCAAGAGGTAAGTATGAGTATAAGAGTATGCTTAAAATACTTTTAAAAAGTTTTTAATGACTTTTTGATTAATATGATTGTTAATCAATAACAAAAATGCTCATGATCTGTCCAATTAAAAACACTGATAAGATACATAAGAAAAACTAATTAATGGCTGTATGCTGTGTTTAAAGCTTGTATAGACTACCTTCACTACTGCATTAGGGTAAGTAGAGAGGAGTCCAGGAGTTAAAACATGTCTAAAGCACCAATATAGTCTAAAAATCGGAATCTTGCTAGACAGTCACCAAAGAACAAAATTATACATGATATGACCTTGTCTTGGATGCTGGCCAGGAAGGTTTTAAATTACTGATGCAACCAAAGGGCATTATTCTAAAGAAGTGGTTTTCAAGTGGGAATGATTTTGCACCCCAGGGGTCATTTGGCAATGTCTAGAAACATTTTTGGCTGTCAAACTGGCTGCAGAGGTGCTACTGGCATCTAGTGGGTAAACATCCTACAGTGCATGTAACAGCCCCCATAACCAAGAATTATCCAGTCCAAACAGCCAATAGTCCTGAGGTTGAAAAATCCTATTTTAAAACAGCACTCCATAGAATTGGATGACAGCATCACTCACTCACTCATTCAACTACTTAATGAGCTTCCACCCTGAAAAGTTTCTGTACCAAGCTCTGTCCTAGGTGCTGAAGAGCCTAGAGCAGTTATAGTCTATGTAATTTATATTAACATTAAGTGTCTAAATGGCCTTGAAAAGAATCTCAGCAGCATCAAAAGAAGTTAACCATAATCTGGAATTTTTACAGCTTTTCTAAATACTTACCTCCAGGGCCTGCATTCGTTTTAACAGCATTTTATTTTCATTGTTCTTAATCTTTTCTTCATAGAATTCCAGAAATGTTTTTTTGTAGACTAGTTTCATATTGTACTTCTTCACCATTCTGTCCAAAAAAGATTATTTAATGAAAAGGCTTCCAAAATGTTTGTAATTCCTTGATCGCTTACTTTCACACAAGTGACATTTTCTAGGCTTAAATAAAAAAGCTACCATCTCCTTCATATATTCACAATAAACTGATGCAAAATGAATGACAAGCAACATACCACTAACCATGCCCATAAGAAAATACGCCTTTTAAATGTCAATGGGTCACAGTTAGCTCTCTCTTTTAACGTAACAAATGGGTCAGGAAGTAAAATGAAAAGGTGGCTGTAAGATGGAAATGTATATCTATAAGGAACACTTTTGATTCCATTTTACTCACAACTGCATTGAAAACAGCTGCCAACTCCCTTAAAAGATTCTTCTTTTGAATTCTATGGCAAGATACACTACTAATTTTTATCCTACAACTTGGGCTGCTTCTTCAATTTGTTTCATGGGTTTCTTTTACACAACTTTTAAATTTTAGGTTCTGAAGAGTGTGGCCCAACATCTTACTCATTTTCTCTCCCTGATTTTACCCAGAATGCCAACATCTATCTGTGCTCAGCTCTCTTTGTCCCACTGCTTACTAGAAATCTCCACCAGGATGTGCCACAGGCATTCTCCAAGTTTCCATATCCAAGGTTGAACCCCACTAGATTGTCCCTCTGCCACTCTATTTCACTAAATTCCTCTAATGATTCATGCTAGACATCCTGGGAGTTTTCCATGTCATCTCCCTTTCTCCATTGCCCACTGTATTCAACATGCCACTACACCCTCTCCATCAAACTATAAAGCATACTTCAATGGCTTTTCTCCAGCATCATTTCAGGGCCTTCATACATATTGTCCCTTGTGCCTGGAAGATTCTTCCTTCCAGTCTTTAACCTGTCAACTCCTATTCATCCTTTAGATTCGGACTTAAACATCACTTCACAGATGGCTACCTTAAATCCTCAATTATATTAGGTCTCCATGTTATACTGTGTTTTGACTTTTTTCACTATTTGTCAAAGTTTTTAACTATATATCTGTAGACAATATGAGGGAGAGTGGGGATGATTTCAGGCAGCAGGTAAAAGAGGAAAGGAAAAAAGGGGGAAAAACCCTGAACGGGTACATGGGAAGGCTTGTGAGGTGACAGCTCAGGAGATAGGATAGAGGAAAACATTTGCAGGCCTCTGAGATTTGTATGTAAAGGGCATATGTAAGATAGAATTCCCTGTAATTTGAGTTAGCCCTTCATGGAAAGACAGTATGAGTAAAGGTAAAAGTCTCTTCTATTCCAGGCAGTTCATTTTCTATCATAAGTCTCCAAAATAAGCCTTTAAAAATGAAACCAAGTTTTATACCTAAGGAATGTCATAATTGCAAAGCACTGAAACTCAATTTGACCAATTTGAGTTGGTTTGCCATATAAGAGCTAATTATATTTTTGTTCAGTTTCTTAATGAAATGGCAAAATGGCATCTCAAAAAACCCTATGCGTTTTTGGATTCTGTCTCACCAAATGAATACCTGTTTCGATAAATAGTTTTTTAAAAATTTAGATATTAAAGTGATGACTTGGTCTACAGCCATGCCACCCTGAACAAGCCTGATCCTGTCTGATCTCGGAAACTAAGCAGGGTTGGGCCTGGTTAGTACTTGAATGGGAGACCACCTGGGAAGACCAGGTGCTGTAGGCAGGGGAAAAAAAAAAAAAATTAAAAAAATAAGGGATTGTAAGCTGACAAAGTCCTTGCAATTTATGAGGTCAACCAAGGGTTGCCTCGCCTAAAAAAATAAAAAATAAAGTTATGATTTGTAACTTTTTGTCTATTATCACTATACAATTTAAGTAGAAAGGACTGCTAGTGCTTGCTCAGCTTTTAAAAAAAAGTTAAACTAAAATCACCAACTTTGTTAATCAAAAACACCAAGCTAACATATTAAACATATGAAACAACATACTATAAATGTTTAATTTCTTCTTTTTTAAAGCTGAAAAGCAATAACACTTCCTAAAAGTTTACTAATTTTAAGAACAAAAGTGTGATTCAAATGTTTTAATTTTACAGATTGTATTTATAAATTGTGCATAGTATTTTCCTCATGTTCACTCTACTTAACTTTCTTATATTACTGTATAAATTTCTTATACATTATAGAACTCTTGAAAATCCTATACCCCTAATTTTACAAGCTAAGACACAACTCAAATAATCACCAACTAAAAGCAAGCAGATAATAAAGCTTTTTTTTTTCTCCAGTTAAAAAGACTTTTGTTTTTAAAAAAATCTAAAATTGAGTTCAGTCAACTGTGACATGGCCTACATTTTAGCTGACTCTTCCAATCTCTTTATCAAGGAAAACCCCAAGATCAAGGTGTCTCATAAGGCCTTTGAAATCTCATCCGATGAAGTCTGGTACTCCAACTTTCCCAGTGTCTATGGAGTCCCCAGGACTCCTAGGAATTCAGGTGTATGAGTGAACAGATTCCTGAATCGGGATTTTATTATCAACACTGCCTGTGAGACACAGGTGATTTCAAAGCTATAGTGAATGTAATATTTTAACTATCCATCCCTGTCAACAGGAAGATTCATTTTATATTCCTAAATTACTAAGCAGTTATGTCAGGTTATTTATGCAATGTCATGTATTTTCTGCCACAAGTTGAAGGTAATGGGCTCTCTTTCTTACCCACAGGATACAAAAATAATTCCAGGAATAAAAGAAAACTAAATAAGTAAATCTGTATGGTACTAACCCTAGATTTGAGGTTAGTCTTTTTTTTTTTTTTTCTTTTTTATAACAATATTATACTTTTTCTTTGAGTCCCCTATAAAATAAGGAATGATGAGAAATATCTATTTTTTTCCCTTTTTGTTCTCTCTGAAGGCAAAAAGAGAATAGTAACAGATTAACTACATTCTTACTCAGTTAGCAATGGAAAATAGACCAAGAATTCAGGGACATCCACAACACCTTCCAAGTTGAAGTCATATTTGCAGCCAAATAAAGGATAATCTCCTTTCTTCTGAAATTTCACAGTATATATTTCATTTCCAAATGATTCTGTTTCTGAAGTTTCAAGGCGTCTTCTATAATGTTATCCCCAAAACAAAATAAAAGGATTAAAATTGTTATTAGCTCAGACTTATTTTGATCAGATTATACATATGAAAAACTACATGATACAGTTTTAAAAAGACAATTGATTAGCTTTTTAATTGAATTTGAGCTATTTTTAAGAAGCAAAATACTAAACTATTATTAACAATCTCACTCATAATAAAATTAGGCTAGAGGTAGGCATCGCGATCATGACAGCTGGTTAATGCTCTATGCCTCAGAAACTAATCTGCACTTTGTCCAGCACTACGACTTCTGGCTCAATGTAATATCAGCTTTCAACTTACACATTAAGATGTTTTAAAGGCTCATCCATAAATCTGTCTTTTTAACTTAAATTATGAGTACTTACTCAAATACATTATCAAAATGTTCATCCCTTATAAGATCAACATGATATGTTCTATAAAAACTCAATTTTTGACAAACTTTTGCTACTTGAAAATAACCTTAATACTGAGCATTTTGTAAATCACAATATATTTGAAAGTACTTACATCAGTTCAAAACTATTGGGAGTGGTACCAATAAAATAGCCTCCAGGGCTAAGTCTCTCACAAGCATTTCTGAGCATTGTGTCAGCCTGCTCATAGGACTCAAATGAGTAATGACAGACAAACTGACAACTGCAGATGTCAAAGCACATTTCTGGGTCACGAAATTTGTCAATCAAAAGTTCCTGAAGCAAATTAAAATAAGATTTTGAAGTATAACATAATAACTTTTTAATAAATTAATTTCTAGAATTAGGGTCCTTAAAATAAAAGTAGACATGCCCTTCAACTTACCTATCCTTTTCCTCATAGTCTTCAACCTACTCTTTCTCTTATATATAACAAGGGTCATAATGAAATAATTTTCACTTTTGTTCAACAGAATTTGAACCCCATTTTCATAGTAATTTTAAAAACTAGGAATTCTGAAATCATGTTAAAATATATTAATCAAAGATGGCATTTAAAGGAGTTGATCCTTTTATTTGGCTTTACTTGAAAGCTAAACTAAAATGACAATGAATAACTTAGGTTAAAAAAAAACCCATAAAGCTGGCCTTACGGACATTTAAAATATATACATACTAGTATTTTTTAAGGTTCTCAACGTTCTCCCAGTATACTACCACTGTTCCTCTCACTTTCAAAACTGCAAACAACATGTGTAGGAATAAAGGTATCTATAATAGCTTAATGAGCTAATGTATCAGACAAAACCCCTAAAGATCAAGGTGGGACTTTTACCATTCAAGTATCTCTGTAGTTCTTAAACTTCACAGTTGTTAAGCAACTCAGAAACAGGTAGAAGTTAAAAAAATAAACAGATTCTAATATGTTGGGAAGCTACTCTCATAAATTATGAGGTGAACAAAACCTCAATTCAGTTCTATTTCAAAATGCTGGAAAATAAATCTTATCCAAACAGAAAAGCAACAAGTGAATTCAAAAGTTCAAATTATTAAAACCAAAAAATTCTCAGAAGTACTCAATGGATTATTTTTAAAAACTTATAATAGAATTTCTAGTTGAAACTGAAAACGTGTGTTCTAAGGTTTTTAATGTTTCAAAGCATTTTTAAAAAGCTGATTTTTAAAACAAATCATTTACCCAAACTAGAAATATAAAGAAATAAAAATTTTAAAAAACTGTACCTTTGAACAATCAGCAGTTATAAATTCTGCATTAAAAATATATTCATTATCACGACAACGATTTTTCATGTCCTCATAACGCTGCTGACACTGTTTGACAGAAACATCAGCAATATCTGGAAGAGGAGGGGGTTAATTAGTAGCTGTCAACAAAGACTCACAGAGAGAAAATGTAAATGCAAAGAGGGCACAAATCTAAACATTAATCTCAACTGATAAATTTTGGCATGAAATCTAGTCTTTAGTACAAGCAAAAACTTTCTATTTCCTTCAAAAAAAAAAGAAAGTTTTTGTTTCAATGTAAATGTCCTATTATTTTTCAAAAGGCATTAATAGGTTTCTCAGTAGGTACCCATAACAGAAAAGTTCTATCATGCTTTTTAAATGCTTATTCAAAGTGAAAAGCAGAAAGTTTGATTCTAATTTGAATTATAACACTGTATGTCCAAGTTTGGAAATATTAAATTTATACTTAAAAAAATTAAGTTATTTCCTTTTTCCTTATGTTGAGATTTGCACTGATGACGCAAAAGCAATGGTAGGTAAAATGCTGGACCTTATCATAAATACAAGGTAGTAGCACCAAATGGTACTAGTAATAATTATATTCACTATTATAAACAAGCATGGGGGGTAAAAACCAGTTTCATTGAAGAATATCCTAGATAAAGCAGTAAAAATTATGATTAAATCTTGGCTTTTAATATATCTTTTTAATATTCTATGTGATGAAATGCAAAGTAACAAAACGTTTGTTGTACAAAAAAGTTTGAACAGGACTGATGTGATTGCATTTTGAACTGTACTGGCCACTTTCTTCATAGAAAATTGTTTTCACTTGAAATAAAACCACTGACAGACAAACTGGTTTTTCGGACTTGGTAATTTAGCAGAAATTTTCTTGAAAATGAACAAAGTAAGTCTTTCACACCAAGGAAAACACCGGACATATTTGTTACCAATGATAAAATTTGAACTTTCAAGTGAAAGTTACAATTCTGAAAAACTTGCATCAACCCACCATGGGCTAGGTATCTTGCCATTATTTTTCTGATTGGTGGTGATATTAAACAAATATGATTTCTTGATGTCAACGTAGAGAAGATATGCATAACTTTAGTTAACATTAATTTCCAAATTTACAAAATCTCTCAGGCCAAAAGATCCAAAGTGCAAGACAGACCAATGAATTTAAATGTAACAGAATACATAAAGTTCATCAATATGGTTTCAGATTCCATACTGTGGATGTTTAAAGAACTACCTACTGCTTGTCAAGTTTTGATGTAGTATCAAAGATGAACATCCTCAATTACCTGAAAAGCTATTAAAATACTCCTTCATTTTATAACCACTTATCAAATAAAATAACAAATCACAACATACTGAATGCAGAAACAGCTGTAAGAATCCAGTTGTCTCTTATTATTTCAGACTAAAGGGATTTGCAAAAAATATTTTTAAAATGCCGGTCTTCTCACTAAATTGTTTTTTTAATGGATTAAAAATATTTCTTAAATTCTCAGTTTTAATTTCTATAATTGATACAACCACATACACAAAAACTTTCTTAAAAATAGGCATCAACTATTTTTAAGAGTGTACAGTGGTCATAGAACCAAAAACTTTGAGAAGTGCTGATTGTGGCAATACTTCACAGGTAGAGCTGTGCAATTCCTATTACTCAAAACAATGCGAAAAACATAATGCCTGTTTGTTCCACTTTAGTGTTAAGACTGACTGGTGGGTTCAGGTGCTTGATTCACTTAGTTATTACGTTTCTTTCACCTAATACCTTTAGCATCTTTTTATAACTGTTGCTTAGATCTATTATTTCAGTAAGGGTGGAAAAATTGTGATTTTCATCATTCTTCCTGCATTTATTCATTATGATTTTTCAATAAAGAGGAATATCCCTTTCAACCATTTGGTTACCTTGAAATACGGCTCATACAAAGTTGGAAAGATAAATACTCAATCTCCACCTGCCCACTTAATTTATGAATTTCAGAAGAACGAGTAAGTTTTCTAGCAACCTCCAAAGGTAAACAATAAGATTTCCCCACTTCCCTTTATTTGATGTGTTTCAATCCACTGTATTATTCTTTCTGTTGATGAAACTGTCCTATTTTTTCAAGTTTGTACTTTAGACATGACTCTAATCATCTTTGATTGCTTCAGGAAGGGCAAGTTATCCCAGGCCGATTAACCATACTCTAACACCATCAATAAAGTCTCCTATGTTTAAAAACACCCATCTCATGAGTAGCCTCCAGATATACTGTCTTGAGATATTTTAGTGTTGTGCTGATAATAATGAGATCTTTATTTTCCATTCTCTGACTGAAAATTATTCTTTTCCACATGATTATTTATCTTACCAGTACAAACTAGCTTGTTAATTCTTCCCTTTTTCCACTTGAGCAAATCTCCACCTTTACCACATCCCAGGTCCAAAACAGTGATATCACGTTTTTTTTTCTGTCGCAAGTTTTCTAAAAATTCCCCTAAAAGAGAGAAATAAGTCATAATAAATCGTTCTCCATAATTATTAAAAACCTGGTACCCCTAATAACCTATTAACTGCTGCCTGACAATGTAATATGAATTATATTTTCATTTAAGTAGTTTATTACTTTACATAAATGTTTCAAAATATGACTAAGAGTTAATTAATTTTATCCTCTAGCATTAAAGATGAAAAAGGTACATATCTGATATTTTAGAAAGTTAAGACAGCTTTTTGAAGGTTATCTTCAGAATCTGATTCAACATTAAATAGCAGATATTTTAAATTCTAATTAATACAAGACTCAACAATTGTTCATGATTAAACTAAATATTCATAACTTTTTGTAGTTTCCTCTTTCCAAAGCTAGGTGATTAGCTTATTATACATTTAAGTTAATCAAAATAATTATGGGATAAGAGTGCTTGATTTTCATAAAAGATGTCAGTTTTACCACCAAAAGAAATACAAGATCTGGTCAAAAACTATACACACCTCTTAATTTTACTATCATCAGAGTTCTTAAACATCCTGAAATAAAAATGGAATCTTTCATCTCAATCTACCAAATCACATTAATAGCCAACAAATAATATCCAGTAGGTCCCCATATATCAATAGCCAAATGCTTCAAATATCAGTTAAAGACATCTTAATATTCTTACAGTTGAAGTATTCAGCAATTATAAAACGTGATACAATATGGCATTCTTAGATCTATTTTGACTGTACTATTTTGATTGCTAGTATATTCTGTATAAATGCTTCTGCCTTTTACTGTCCACAGGATCTTAAAGTAATTTCAATAGAAGTACAAGTGGTCCATATTTAACTTTCTGTTGTGAATCTAAAAAACATAGCATAAAAAACAGCAATGAAAGGTGAAAAACAAGATTTATAAAAATCGCTTTATTTCCATACAGAGAAGGGAAATCATCATGAAACATTTAAAGATATCCTCATCACAGTCAAGAATAGTACTCAATTATTTTATTTACTATGCTATAAGCACCAACAAGAGAAATCGAATGATAAAGAATGGGTGTTGAGAAAGAAAAAAGCCAGAGAGGGAGCTTGACATATACCACACAGGACCAGAAAAGACAGGTGCAGATGGCAGAGCACCCACTGAGAGAGTTGATGGAATAGCTGAAAAAGGAAAATACCGTGATGTGTTGGGACACATTTTTGCTAGGTATGACTTAAGTCTTTTAATAAATAAATACATGAATAAATGACACTTCATTTAAAAATACCCAATGATAAGTTATCTGCATTATAGGATCTGCATAAGGAAAGAAATGAAATTTCTTTCAGGGTCCAAGGAGTACCTTAAAAGTACAGGCTAAAAATGACATAACACTAAAAAAAATAAAAAAATAAAAATGACATAATATTAACCTTAAAAAAAAAAAGAAAAAAAAAAAGAAAGCTGACACTTATTAAATTACTCTATTCGATATCTGGCAGAAGCAAATAAATCATATTTTTGTAAACATGAGTTTAAAAAACGAAAATGAGATAGGTAATATTAAGATGTGCTTAAAAAAAATGAACCTAGTTGACACTTGTAATACTACTCAGAATGTCTAATTTATCTTTAAAAGTCAGTAAATTATCATCAAAACTAGTAGAAAGTACCCATAATTAGTACTTTAGTCTTTCCAATGTAATCAAAAAAGCATTCTCACTTTTCCTGAGGCTAGCTTTAAGAAACAAAACCAAAAAAACCTTCATAATAAAAAACAACAGACAGAAAAAGGTGAAAACCACATATCATTTGTATGTAGGATATAAATCTAAAAGCAACAAACGAACAGGACAAACAGAGACTCATGGACATGGACTACAGTCTAGTGGTTACCAGAGGGTAGGGAGGAAGGGGATGTGAGGGAGGTAGATGGGATAAAAGGGGTCAAATACGTGGTGACAGAAATCTAATTATGGGAGGTGAACACACAATGCAATGTATATATATGGCTTACTGTTTAACTGAACACCTAAAACGCCACAATAAATAAATAAATGAAATTTTTTTTAAAAACCAAAAATCAAAATACTACTGTGAAAAACTTCAAAATACACTGGGTTTTTCAAATTCTAAACTCACGTTAAGAGTCTATTTAATGTAATAGATATACAAAGCAATAAATATATCCTGAATCATATTTCCTCCACTGACTTTCATTTTAATTTCAAAGGTGAATTTCCATAGATAAAATGCTGGCTCCAAAAAGTTGAATGTCTTCATCAATCCTCAACATAAACTTTATTTCTCCTCAGACTTAATACAAGAAAAATAAGTTCAGTGGACAGTCAACACACATGACCTTTACCAACTCATTAAAGGCCTAGAGATAAAAAAATAATAATACTGCCCATTTTCTTGACTGAATGAAACCTGAATGTTTAATCTAACAATATGCCATCACTCCAAAACTATTAGCATAAAACAGAATAATTACTTAATAGCACTAGGTAACCTTAATTCTAAGAATAAAAGGAGCATACACACTACTTTTTGAAAGCCTGGTTTAACTTTTCAACTTAGTATCTGTTAAATACTCATTAATACCTTATGTAGTCAACCAGAAGTGAATATGAAAAGAATTTCTCTCAACAGCCTAGTTTTAGTTTTGGCTCCAATTTTATAAAGCCAAGGTTTGACAATGAATGGTAATTAAAGATGTAGTAACCTGGTGTATGATTAACCATCTGAGGGGAAAATGAGTCATAAAATGAAATAAAAAATTCCAAACCATAAATCAAAAAACAATCATACCAATGAGGACGCTTTTCATCCAATTATTAAAGTTTCTCAGGTAAAAAATACGACTTTGGCTACGCTTCTCCAAACCAACTTCCTGAAGTTCATTGTAATGGGCAGCCACTGCTGAGCTGTGTCCTTCTTCTATGTTCTGAAAAGGAACAAAATTAACAATCAGAACATGGGAAAAATAAAACTAAAAGAGCATCTGATCTATATAAGGATAAAATACTACTGAAATTGGTAAACTTCATTAAGCAATGGCATTAATCACATAAATCCCACTAAACTATAATTAGACATAAGACTTGTTTTCCCATTTCCTATTTTTAAAAACATATCTAGGTTTAAAATTTTCATCTTGATCTTTCATCTGTATAATTTTGATATCAATGTCTTAATAAAACAAGTACTCTTCTAGAGTTCTGATTTATTCAATTCAATAAATGCCAGTCAATAGATGGGGTTCCTATAAGAAAATAAAACAGGAATAAGTTATATTTATTATATTATTATAAAATAGTGGTGAGCATTAAATGAGATAATACAAAGGGATTAGAACTTTATAGTCAGAGTCAGTGATTCCCATAGTTATTTGCTATTAATCTAATTCAACATTTTCAATTTGTAGTCCCTACTTAAAAGGCCAAGCATTCAGCAAAAACGCCATGGGAGGTAAAGGGTTTCAGATCCCCCACTTTCCTGTTCAACCAGTGATTCATCTTTTACCTACTTTACATATCAGGTTTAAGATTTTCACTTGAGAAAAGGGTTCTGTTGCTAGTAAAAGTTTAAAAATCACATTTATAATGCAAGTTCCTCTTTGTTACAAAGATTCACACATTACAAATGACAAATGAATGGCTTATCTGCCACTTTCTTCTTCATGGCTGATGGCAGAATTTTACTCATTCACTGAAGTCCTCTTTCCTTCCAAATCCAGATTCCTTCACAATATGGTATTCCCAGATGAAAAGACTTGCTGCCCCTTTCTTTATACTATTTCTGCTAAATATCAGGCTTTTGCAACTGCTTACCTAAAATTGTATGTAACTACTCCAATAAAAAGTTGGAAACGATATAGTTAAAAGAATTATATTAAAGAAAGGAATGTAAAGCTGGGTATGATTTTGGAATTTATCATTTTAAGTGATAATCTCAACTATTTCATATACAAAAAAGAGATGAACACCTAATAAAAAATGAAAAAAGGTAAATCATCTGAAAGTCATACTCTTGTCTTTTTTAAAACATTAAGAAAAAGCAAACTATAAAAACTAGCTTTCAGGGGTTTCATAGTGTAGTGGTTAGCACATCTGCTTTACACACAGAAGGTCCTGGGTCCTTGCCCATACCCTGGGGGTGTGCCAGACCCCCTGGATGTGCCTGGCCCCGGGTGCACAGTGAGTATGTTGGAGGAGACACCACGCCTTCAGAGATCCAGTTCTTAAGGCGAAGGGCAACATCCATAGGTCAGGGGTGGAAGTGGCGGGGAATTAAAGGGGGTGGCAACTAGCTTTCAAGTTCTAGTCAAATATGAGTTCTGAAATAACATACAAACTATCTCATTATCAGAACTTTCACCTAAATAAAAATAATTAAAGTGTATGTTAAAAGCTTTTTCTATCTTAAGATACCTAATTAAAAAGAATATTTTTGTTATTAATATTATGTAAAATGAGTTATTTCTCAGCTGCTCCACATTTCAATTTGACATATCTCATTATGAATAAAAGAAAATACATTCGACATACTTTTTGCTTCTCAGGAACATCTTCTAGTTCTCTTTTTCTCTTTTTCTGAGTGCCGTCTCCAGTAGAAGGTTCATCTTTTGGAAAATCATCAGTTTCCATTCTTCTCTTCTTTGAAATGCCTTCATTGTCACCAGAACCTTTCTCTTCTGGGACAATTCCAGCATCAAGTTTTCTTTTCTTGGATGGAGTGTCTTCCTCACTAGTACTCTCTTTTACAAGATCTTCTGCAGACTCCATTTTTCTCTTTTTGGGTGTATCTACTTGCCCACAGATAGAAGCCTTTTCAGAAAGCCCAGTCCCAAGAGCATTTGTGTCTTTATTAATACCAAATGAAGACTCTGTTTCTGAAACTATTGATGCTTTTGCCTCGTCAGAGACCTTTTCACATTCCTCTGCTTTTGTAGAATTTTCCATTTTTGATTACTTAAATAGATGATACAACTTCATTAACACTGAAATGGCAAACATTTGATATTACTTATAAACCACTAATGCTGAGACTTTAAAACAATTTTAAACAGAAGCCAGCCATTTAATTTCAGTGATCAACTAGGAAATTTTAAAAATCTCATTGTAGAGACTATTGAAAACAATGTTAATTAATACATATTAATATGAATTTCTGAATATGCTAATGTGAGACTATTAATTATAATCCCCAAACACTTCTAATCTTATCCGTAAAACTCACTATTGGCATTAAAACTAACAAATGAAGTAGAGGTATACAAGTTCCTTTTGTATTCTGATCCTTACTCAATACCCTTAGTTCTTGTACTACATTCCTTTCAATGACATTACTTTGTGAAGCTGAGATTTTTGTGGAACCGAAGAAAATCAATGTTAAACAGGAAATGAAGTTGGCTATGTCTAATCTTATTTCAAGGCTTGAGAAGTTTAAAGTACCTGACAGGTGTACAGATCCCATTGGTAAAGCTTGTGTTTAACTAAGGATTAAACACAAATAGTTTTTCTTTCAGTTTCTGTATTATTTTTTTTTAAATTAAGTTGTCAGGACATAAATACTTAAATTCTTTGGACTAAAATACTTATAAGTGGTACTGTTAGGTATTTATTTTGGCCTAGAAATACTGAAAAAAAAAATCAGAGACACTAAGGGCATTAAGAACAGGAAAAGTCTGGAAACTTACAGTTGACTTCGGAAATCCTTATTTCGTAATAGGCGTCAGAATTAGGTAGAAAGTAAAGAGAGTGGAAATGGCTTTGGACAAGAAGTTTCAAGACTCAGTCTGCAACTTAATAACTGTTAAGTCTCTTTCAAATGTCCTTAGGCATAGGTGTAAAATGGGACAGGAAGAGAAATAAGTGAATTATCTACTGGACAGGAATTATTACTGGTGATCCATTTATTGTCATTCAACAAATTTATGGAACTCCTACCACTTTCAAGAAACTTACAGCTTATATGCTACTATTAAAATGTTAGGCTGTACTATTCAACACAAACGAAAAAGGTAGAGAAGTACAAAAATCAGTGAGATTCAGTAAATTCTGAACCTGTAAGTTATGAAGAGGGGGTAAAAAAAACCTTTTGAGTAAAGAAATACAACATAAAATTAAGTTGCTTAAGGGAATAGGAAAAAACAAGTCACTATAAACTGGGAAGGGTCTCAAGGAAAGTGAACTTTCATTACCCAAAGTTGAGGCAGCAAAATACTAAGACATGCCAAAATAGAAGCTGAATGAGTGGGGGAAAAAAATCACTCAAAAAAGTAATTTTCAGAATGACTACTTAAAATGATTAGTAAAACTGTCCTCCGAATTATCAAATCCCTATCTTCTCTCTGCCACTTATTTCCTGATAAGGAACAAAAAATACGTTTTAAGTTGAAATAGATCAATGTGATTTATCATCTTTGGCTGTGATTGACTCCTGAAATTAGTATTGCGAATAAGTGTGAATTTTATCTATAGGCAACTCTATTTCCACAAATAAGATTTCATAAAAACAATCAATTTGGTCAAAATAAACTACAAAAAATTCCGAATGATGGCAGATGTGGGTAAGAATGTTTGAAACCCAGCGTCAAAGTGGTATAATGAATAAGCTAGAAACGCAAAAGAACTGTACTTCACAATCCTCCAGGAAGGAGCTTAGGGAACAGAGTCAACTGACATCAAGATGGATATGTAATTAATGACCAAATAAGCATTTCGACCTCTCTCTCCAGTCACATCTCTGAAGCAAGCCACGTGTCAGTCATTCCAGTTTCTCAGAGAACCACGGAGCAGCCAGCCAAGGCCAACGGGCTTAAGCTCTACGCCCCAAATCGTTAGCTAGACGGGGTCAACTTGGGAGCCCAAGACACGGCAGAGGGGAGTAGAGAATTCTGCCAAGTTCACCCTCTTCTGTCATTGGCGCGGCCTAGCTCTTAACTAAACCTCTGGCTTAGGTTTTTGATTCGCCGCTCAGGACGTACAGACGCATCTTCATATCTAACATCCCCTTCCTTCACCCGCCCGCTCAGTGCGGCCCTGCGGTACGGCCTGATGCAGCTCTTCAGGTTTCTCGGGGCCCGGACTCGCCAGATCTGGCAGAGCAACAGCACACGTCGACTCCTACAAGTATTGCCTATTTTGCTCCGCGCTGAAGGCACAGTAAACCCCTGCGACGGGTACTGAAGGCACAGAGCTAATACGAAGCGATCCTAGGTCGGAAGTCGGAGTGCCCCTTCCATCTCCACGCCGGTGGATGACCTAAAGACAAAGACAGGAAGGACCGGGGTTCCACCGCCATACTCACCAATACAGTCACCCACAGTTCTGTTTGCGGAAGCGGCGAGCCGCGCTACGCGTATGTTGTTACGCAACTTCCGGAGCGTGTCCTGGTCACGTGACGCACCTTTCCGTAGAGAATGTAGTGTCGCGCGACCTTCGCGCCGGAACTACGAGTCCCGTCGTGCCGCGCGCAGCGGCGTGCTATGGGCCGCGCCAGCCCGCTCTGGCAGTCGCGAGCACGTTGCTAGTGGGCGCGGCTGGTAGGGCTGTGGGTGGTGGGAGGCGAGCGTCCACTTCAGACTTGCGGGTTCCAGCACCCTGGCCCACGCTCGGTTAGGTTAGTCTACTGATTGACACCGCCGTGGCATCTGAGAAACTGTTGTCCGGCCTGTGCGTTGAAGCGGCGGCGGTTTCAACGTCCAAAGAGGTATCCTGGGCCTAAGACCTCTAAGGGGCAGCGGGAGGGGTGGAGAGGGCACCTTCAACCCCGTGCACGTTGGGGAGCAGACCCCGGTGCGAACCCGACAGCTGCCCGGCTCTCACCGCTCCTTGGGCTGTGGCAAGGTTCCGCCTGCAGGGCGGGGGTCCACACTCTCCCGTCCCCTTACCCGCCCCCCGCGAAGCTGCCGAAAGAGGTCACCCCCGCCTTTCTCTGTTGGACCAGTGTCCTAGCAGATCCTGCCTTTGGGACTTTTCAGCTTTCTGCGGTGTAACCCTTCACACTCCACTCTTTTCCTCGGAAGCCTGCTGAGGAGGGGCCTGTGCACCTCCGCTCTCTGAGTTGTTTTAAGAACGAGCAACATCTTACTTCTTAGGGACTAGCAGGTCATTCCCTATCGCCGTATTTGGGACGCAGTGCCGTACCTCCTTCCAGAGAGGCCTTTCTCAGCTCTCAGATTCAAGAGAAAGCAGCTTCCCATACCTACTGTTGAGAAACGCCTCAGGGTGTAGAATTCTGTGTTGGTTGGACTTTGTTATGGAGTGGTTGGGGGAAACAACATTTTCTTTGTCCATACCCACAGATTTCCACTGGAGAGTCGAAGGTATCTACTGTACTGAAACTGGAAAGCTCCATAGTTCAGGGCTTTCAACCTGAGATTAAGGTCCAAACCGCACATGTGGACTAAGATAATTAATATGTGTGTGCATATTAACGTTATTGTGCCTCAGCACCTCCTCACCTTAAGAGTGTAAAAAACGTGTTCAGATTTACGATCCATCTTGAGTTATTCTTTACAAAAACGATCCCTTTAAAAGCAGCTTTGAAGATATGTTTTACTAGCCTGCCCACTTGTAAGTAGGCATAGTTATATTAATGAATAGACTTCGCTTTGGGGAAGGCAGCATTTGCAGCATATACTTTGCAATCGAGTCACTTCTAACATGTGGACATTAACCTTTCTGAGGTTGTTGACCTTTTATAAACTTTGGATCAAGAATGAGGCCTATTTTTAACAAATAAGGATGAGCCATCAATTTCAGATGACTTGTATTTTTATTATAATGCAGTGAGTCTAGGTTGAGAACTTAAGTTCATGAATATTGACAACTGCAAATGTATAGGACCTAGAAATTGAACGCACTATTTATACATCCACGCGTTAGAACTAGGCAATTATGTAGTCCCTATTTGCTGGTTCTGATGCTAAAGTTTCTTGAGATATTGCTGTTTTAATTTTAGGGAAAATGAGTCTAACTTTGACTTTTTAAGAAATTTTCTCATTACATTATATGCCTCTTAACTGTGTGTTTATACAGACTCTACTATAACTTGATATGCATGAGATGTAGAGCTCATATTTTGTAGTTTTCATAAAACAAACTGGAAGTCATGTAAATTTAGCTGAGAATAGAAGAACTCTTAAAGATGGTAATAATAGAGGGAGTAAACGGACCAGATAAAAATTAATGTTATCATTGATGTCATTTTCCCCATATTGCATGTGTAATATCTGGTTTTCTGGAAACAGAATTAAAATTATAATTAGTATTTTAGTACTGTCTGTATGCCAGATTAAATGCTTTACACATTTGAACTCATTTAATTATATAATCCAGTGGCATAGTTAGGATTATTTTTGTTGTATAGATGAACATTAAATAACTAGGCTAAGGGCATACAGCTGGGAATTAGTGGTACTGAGATTTGGACTCAGGCAGTCTAGCTTCAGAGACCAGATTCTATGTTAATAATGAAATAGTGTCTGCTAGGAGGCCAAACTCGGACTTGCAACTTGGCTGACACATAGTAGACTTTCAGAAAATGTTTTGATATTTTTTAATGCTTGGGCTGTTGTGTTCAGAGGGAAAATAGCTGGACAAGAATGCTATCTTACTAGAATGGGAGATCCACCAAGACAGGATCATCATTTTGTTCAGGGGTTTAACCTAGGTGCCTCGAACAGTGCCCGGCACATAGTGGGTGCTTATTGAATGAATGAATTGCTAAGAAAGGATTTTTAAAAATTCATCTTTTTAAAACGGTCAGACAGGAATTATTTCAACACACTTATAAGATTTCTTTATGCACCGTTTTGATTATTTGAGCCATCATTCACCCACTTACCCTGCCTGGTTTGGATTTCTCCTGGTTTGGATTATACTTTATTAGTGAGTGAAAATAAAGTAGTAATTTAAGGTTTTTTGGTCAGAGTAAAGGCAAGCAACAGATTAGTAGATACCATCCCTCTTTTTAAGTCATTAGTTCTCAAAGCGAGAGTAGTTGGGCTTGTAATATTAAAGCATGATTTCTGTTATAGAGTTGAAGATTGCATTTTTGAAACATAAACACTTTAAAAAATGTGGATGCAATGTTATAGCTTACTAAGAATGATGTTCTTAAAGGTGGGAAAGAGGTGGTTTATAGAAGATTTATTTCTCCAAAAACTCTTGGAGGAAGCACTGTCTCTCCAGTCCACTGATAAAAGTACCCTCCTAAAATTTTACTGCCTCTTGGAGCACACAAGATATTCTTGTTTAAAAGTCTTTTCTATAGTTTAAAGTAAAATTTGGTTGAGAAATCTCTAAGTTTATTATGTGTGATGACTACTTTTATATGTTAACCTAACTTAATCAAACACTAATGTAGGTGTAACTGTGATGGTATTTTGAAGATGTGGTTAACATCTACAATCAATTGACCTTGAAGGAGCTTAACCTCAATAATATGTGTAGACCCCATCCAATCCATCCAATCAATGGAAGGCCTAAATTTCAAACTCAAGTGTCTCAAGAATAAATAATTCTTCCTCAAGACTACAGCATTGATTTCTGCCTGAGTTTTCAGCCTGCATATCTGCCTCGTACATTTCATTTTCTAGCTCTGCAAATGCGTGAGCCAATTCCTTAAATCTGTATCTATTTAGATAAATAATCTAATAATAGATTTCTAATAGCTAGAAATATCTGTTTTTCTAAAGAGAGAGAGAGGTAGACATAGATATAGGTATATATTTTCTTCTATTGGTTCTGTATCTCTGGAGAACCTTGTCTGATTCAGATATTGGTACTGAGAGTAGTTCTAGAGGAACAAGATCTTGGTGACTTTTCTGATTTGGTTATAATGTTCCTGGAATTGGTTCTTGAATCTGATTAGATTTAAAGGCACTAATAACTATTTCCAGTGGTGAAGAGAGGGCACTAATAGTCCAGATTGTGATATGACAATAGAGAGACACAAAATGTCACCATTGGATACTCCTACTCAAGTACTTATAAAAGGGTTCTGGATGATCATGTATTTGATGACTTAAAACATTTTTGTCAGATTAACAATTATATTGGGACTGACTGCTTTCTCCTAACTCTGCTGGAGAAGGTGGGGAAAGAAAAGGATGCACTTAGGTTTTCAGTTTCCCAGCTCAAGCTCTGTATAATTGACTTGAAAGTTTCTGTGTCCACTATAAAGAAACTCTTTTCTCCTATGGCTGTGGAGCTGAGATTGCTCAAAACCAAACCCCGAGTCTCATCTTACAAAGTGGCTGAATTATAATGTAAAATGAAGTCCCGATTTAACAGTATCTGCTGTTAAAATGAGGGCATTGGTTGAGAAGGAATAAGATCCTCAAATTTGGAATGGGGTAATGAACCCCTAAATTTTTATCAGTCTTGTTTGCCAGTAGAAGCAGTCCTTCTGCTCCTATTTGAGGAAGTTAACCCTGCTTTGCCTGAGGAACCTTTAATGGCCTTTCCTGAAATAATTGCCTTGTAAGACCCTGCTGAGTCTCCTCAAGAACAACCCCTACTACTCTTCCCTGCTGAGTCTCCTCAGGAACAACCCCTACTACTCTTATTTGCTTCTAGACCTATAACTAGTTTCAGGCCCTCCAGGCTCAGCTGCACAGGATGACTCATGAGGTGTGCTGCATTCTTTAAAAACTGCATGATTTTCTTTTTCAATTTACACAGAAATCTAGGGAATATGTGTGGGAATGGATATTAAAGGTGTGGAATAATAGTGAAAGGAACATAAAGTTGGATCAGGCCAAATTTATTGATATAGAAGCACTCCGCAGAGATTCTGGATTCCCTGTTATAGCCTGAAGGGTTAGAAAAGGCTCTAACAATTTGGTGGTTTGGCTAAAGCATGGACCAAAAGGTGACCTATACTAAATGAAGTTAAAATGCCAGACCTGCCTTATATGGTGGAGGAAAGGATCCAAAGGCTTAGGGTGAGTGGTTTGGTAGGAGTGGGTCTATCATGTAAGACCTGCTCACACACCCTTGGGGACGGAGTTCAGAGGAGATACCTTTTACCATGACTGAGAAGTAAATTTGTGAGAGGAGCCCCAGCATCCGTGAAGAGCTCTATGATTGCTCTTCTCTATGGGTCAGAAATTACAGTGGGAACTGCTGCCGCTGAATTGGGGATGCTTAGATGCAGTGAGGATAACTGGAAATTGGACATATATTATAGAGGGGCCTATTATCTTTTCTTTCTTTATTTTTTGAACATTATGAATTATATTTTTTTCAATAACAGTTGAAAGTATTATATTAGTTTCAGGTCTACAGCTTAGTGGTTAGACATTTATATAATTTACAAAGTAAATTATTCTAGTGCCCATCCAGCACTATACATAATTGTTTCAGTATTATTGACTATATTCCCTATGCTGTAGTTTACATCCCCATGACTATTTTGTAACTACCAATTTGTATTTTTTAATCCCTTAATCTTTTCACCCAGCCCCCTACTCCCCCACATCTGGCAGCCATCAGTTTGTTCTATCTATGAGTCTGTTTCTGTTTTGTCTGTTCCTTTATTTTGTTCTTTAGATTCTACGTATAAGTGAGATGATATGGTATTTATCTTTGATTTATTTCGCTTAGCATAATACCCTCTAGGTCCATCCATGTTGCCACAAATGGTAAGATTTCATTCTTTTTTTATGGCCAAGTAATATCCAGTTGTTATTTTTTCATCTTTATTGACATATAGACAATTAGTTGCTTATACAATTCAATGAGTTTTTTTCAATTATAGTTAGCATACAATAATATACCAGTTTCAGCTGTATAGCATAGTGATCAGAGATCCACATAACTCGCAAAGTGATCACCTCTCTTCTCCCTTACATATTTATTACAACATTATCAACTATTTTCCTTTTGCTACACTCTACATCTCCCTGTCTATTCTGTAACTATCCATTTGTACCTCTTTATCCCTTTGTCTTATTTTGTCCCCCAACCCCCTCCCAATCTAGTATCCTTCTAAATATTCTCTGTAACTATAAGTTTATTTCCACTTTTGATGTTGTTGATTTTGTTCTTTAGATTCCACATGTGTGTGAAATCATGCGATATTTGTCTTTCTCTATCCGACCCATTTCATTCAGCGCAATACTCTCTAGGTCCATCAAGGCAATATCTTTTTCCATCCCCTTCCTTTTCGTCTATGTGTGTCTTTTAATCTGAAATGAGTCTCTTGTAGGCAGCATATGTAGGGATCTTGTTTTCTTATCCATTCAGCCACTCTATTTTTTGGTTGGAGCACTTAATTCTTTTCCATTTGAGGTACTTGTCGATAGGAATGTAGTTATTACCATTCTTGATTCTTTTTTTTGATACATGTTTTTTCTTCTTAGAGAATTCCCTCCAACATTGCCTATAATACTGGCTTGATGATGATAAATTCCTTTAGTTTATTTTTGTCTGGGAAGCTCTTTACTTGTCCTTTGACTGTAAAGGATAGCTTTGCTGGATAAAGTATTCTTGGTTGTAGATCCTGAGTTTTTACCATGTTGAATATTTTGTGCCAAGCCTTTCTGTCCTGCATAGTTTCTTTTGAGAAATCAGCTGCCAGTCTTATGGGTGCTCCCTTGTAGGTAATTTACTGCTTTTCTCTTGCTGCTTTTGTTCTAAACTTTTGATGGATTCTAGCTCATTGAGTCCTGTGTTGTTAACCCTTTTTGAAGGATGAGGAAACTAAGGCTCAGAGAGAATTATTTGCCTGTGGTCACACAGCCAGTCAGTGGCAGAATCAGGATTCAAATCCCGGGAATGTGGCATTAAAGTTCCTACCACTCCACTCTTCTGCCTCTCCTGAGTAGGTGTGTTTTTCTTGAAAC
>NW_006434367.1:465459-470381 GCF_000325575.1 Pteropus alecto
GTATGGTTTCTGCTTCTTTGTCTTCCCATTTTGGCTGCCTTTCTGTGTCTGTTTCTATGTACTAAGCAAACCTCCTAAGTCCCCCGGTCTTATTAGTGTGGCTTTGTGAAGTAGGTGTCCAGTGGCACAGACCTGAGAGGGGTTCAACTGCAGGCCATTTAGCCCAAGCCTCTATCCCTGTGGGGCCACCTGTTAAGATTCAGCAAGCAATCCACAGATGCTGTGCTTATAGTTGCCTCAAAAGGCCACACCAGAAACTAAGGCCAGCTGCCTCCAGTGTGAATCTAGGCACTGCTCAGCAAGGGGCACCTGACTAAGCAAGGACACACCTGGATGTGGCTTTGTTAGGGCCGGGAGTTGAAGTTTGCGGAGTTTCAGGGAATCCTCTGGGCAGAGTGACCTCTATTATCCAATTTGATGATGTCTCCGCTATGGCAGCACTGCATCTACACACTGAGTGCGGAGTCGGCTCAACAGAGGAACAATTGGTACCGGCAGCACTTCTGTACAGAGCCAGTCTTGCCTCGGCTCTCACTCCGACAACTCATGTGCCCCTGTAAGTCCCTGGTATCCCCTGTGCAGCTGAACCAGTGCTGATGCTCAGAGGGAGCAGGTCCATCACCACAAATGTTCGCTCGCGGACGCGGCCCCTTTAAGAGGCATCTGCAGCTGCCACTGCCTCTTCCCAGTCCCACTCAGCCGCTCTAGACCAGGCAGCCCCGTGTCCTCACCCCGTTCTATCTTCTGCTGTTGCAGGGTGATTTCTTATATATCTCCCTAGTTGTATGGCTTGTTCACCTAGATCCCAGGGGATTTTTCCTTGCTGCTGCTCCTTGTTTCTGTCACAACTTTGATTTGGTTGCCAGAGGGATGAACAAAGCCTTTACCATCCATGCCGTTTTTTTTTCTCGCTCTCTATCCAGTTGTCTATTGAACATTTAGGTTGCTTCCATATCTTGGCTATTGTAAATAATGCTGCAGTGAACATAGGGGCGCATATATCTCTTCAAATTAGTGTTTTGGATTTCTTCAGATAAATACTAAAAAGTGGAATTGCTGGGTCATAAGATGGTTCTATTTTGAATTTTTGAGGAACCTCCAAAATTTTCTCCGTTGTGGCTGTGCCAATTTGTAATCTCATTGACAGTGCACAAGAGTTTCCTTTTCTTCACATCCTCTCCAACACTTGTTCGATTTGATGATAGCCATTTTGAAAGGTGTGAGGTGATATCTCTTGTGGTTTTAATGTGTATTTGATGATTAGTGATATTGAGCATCTTTTCATATATTTATTGGCCATCTGTATGTCCTCTTTGGAGAAATGTCTATGCAGGTCCTCTACCCATTTTTTAATCAATTGTTAGTTTTCTTTCGGTGTTGAGTTATATGAATTCCTTATATTTTTTTTGGATATTAACCGTTCATCAGATGTATCATATAGGCAAATATCTTCTCCCATTCCATAGGTTGTCTTTTTGTTTTGTTGATGGTTTCCTGTGCTGTGCAAAAACTTTTTAGTTTGTTGTAGTCCCATTTATTTTTTTCTTTTGTTTCCCTTGTACAAGGAAATAGATATATCAGAAAAAAAAATATTACTAAGAGCAGTGTCAAAGTTTATTGCCTTTATTTTCTTCTAGGAGTTTTATAGTTTCAGGTCTTACATTTAAGGCTTTAATCTGTTTTGAGTGGTTTTGTGTATGGTGTGAGAAGGTGGTCCAGTTTCATTTTTTTGCATACATGTGTCCAGTTATTTTGCGACTATTTTCTCCCAGTGTATGGCTTGTCTTTTCCTTTTGTTAATACTGTCTTTCACAGAGCAGAAGTTTTTAATTTTAATGACATCCAACTTACCAATTTTTTCTTTCATGAATTGTGATTTTGGTAGTGTACATGAATGGTCATTGCCAAACTCAAGGTCACGTAGATTTTCTTCCATGTTTTCTTCTAGAAATTGTATATTTTCGCATTTTACATTTAGGCCTATGACCCATTTTGAGTAAAGTTTTGTGAAAGGTATAATAAGATCTGTGTCTGGGTTCTTTCTTTTGCATGTGAACATCTAATTGTTCTAACACCATTTGTTGGAAAGACTATCTTTTCTTCATTGAATTGCCTTTGCTTCTTTGTCAAGGAGCAGTTACTATATATTTGTACATCTATTTCTGGATTCTATTCTGTTTCCATTGATCTAAGTGTCTTTTTCTTTCTCCAAACTACACTGTTTTGATTATTGTAGCTTTATAGTAAGTCTAAGTTGGGTAGTGTTAGCCCTCTTCAGTATTCTGTTGGCTATTCTTGGTATTTTTCACATAAATTTTAGGATCATGTTGTTGATATTCTAGCAAAGTAGCTTGCTAGAATTTTGATTGGGATTATAACATGTAATTTATAGATCATATTGGCAAAAATTGACATCTTAATACTAGTGAGTCTTCCTATCCATGAAGTACCATGGAATACCTCTCCATTTATTTAGATCTTTGATATTTTTTATCAGAGCTTTATAGTTTTCATTATATAGATCTTATACATATTTTTTAGATTCATACGTAAGTTTTTGTTTTGGGTTTGATGTTTTGTTTTGTTGTTGTTTTGGTGCTGTTTATAAGTGGTATTGGCTTTTTTTAAAACTTCAAATTCCTATATTTTATTGCTGGTAATTGACTTTTATACATTTACTTCATGTTCTCTAACCTTGCTATAGTTGCTTGTTAGTTCAAGAGGCCTTTTGTAGATTCTTTGGAATATTTTTCTTAGTCATGCCATCTGCAAATAAAGACAGTTTCATTTCTTCCTTTCAATCTATATGCCCTCCTTTTTGTTGTTTTTGTTTGTTTGTTTTGTTGTTTTTTTAGTGTCACACTGGCTAGAACTTGCAGTATGTTGTTGAATACAAGTGGTGAGAGGATATCCTTGCCTTGTGCCCATTCTAAGTGTACAATTTCTAACCATTTAGTATCAGATTAGCAATAGTTCTGTTGTAGATGTTCTTCATCAGGTTGAAGATGTTTCTCTGTACTCTTAGTTTGCTGAGAGTTTTTAAAATCATGAATGAGTGTTGGATTTTGTCAAATGCTTTTTCTGCATTAATTCCTATGATATGATTTTTCTTTAGCTTGTAATGATTGGTTACCTTGATTTCAAATGTTGAACCACTTTTGCATATCTGAATTAAATCCCAGTTGGTTGGGGTATATAATTCTTTTTAAACATTGTTGGATTAGATTTACTAATATTTCGTTGAAAATTTTTACATCTGTGTTCCTGAGAGAAATTGATTTGCAGTTTTTTTTTCTTGGACATCTCTATCTAGTTTTAGTATTAGGGTAATGCTGGCCTCGTAGAATGAGTTAGGAAGTCTTTCTTCTGCTTCCATTTTCTGGAAGAGATTGTGGAGAATTGGTAGTATTTTTCCCTTTGGTAGAATTCACTAGTAAAAGATCTGGGCCTGGTACTTCATTTTTCTTTTACTTGAAAGATTATTAATCACTGATTCAAGTTCTTTGACATAGGGCTACTCTGGTCATCTGTTTCTCCTTGTATGAGTTTTGGTTGTGTGTGTATGTCTGTACATTAATGAATTTGTTTCCATTTATCGTGGGTGAGGAAAATCCTCATGAGTTAGTACAGTGTGATCTTTCCTCAGAAGTGTGCTGAGGGAAGGGATTCCTAGAAGTGCCCCCAGAAATATCTTATAGCAACAGTGTTTTGACTAACACTGCTGGTCCTGGGGAAAAGGTGGTGTCCCCACTGGCTCCTTCCCTACCACAGCCAATGGGGTGAGTGGCCATCAGTCCTTCGGTGGGAATAAGTCAGGAAAGAATGAAAAAGAGTGTGAGGAAACAGACTGGTGATTACCACACACACCATGGGGCCAGGAGCCTCAATGAGGGGTCAGACTACAGTGTGTTAAACAACCAAGAGTAGCAACTACGTAAAGCGGCGGTAGGCCCTTGGCTGATGATCAGGCATCAGAACTGCAACTGGGGCTGGCCTCCCAGAGACTCTCCCTGGGAGACTGAACACTAGGGAACCCACCCACTCACCATGGCTATCAGAGGCCCCTGTCCTGGTGAGGTTTCCTATAGAGCAAGGGAAGATCAGGGAAGCACCTAGAACTTCAAGGGACAGAGTAAGGGTTTTGTCCATCAGGCCTATTCAGGTCTGAGGACACAGAAACTAACCCAAACTGAATCAGAGACTTTATAAATACAGCTCTTAAATGAGGAGAAACAGATTCAGGGCTGCCTGCTCTGGAAAGGAAGACAGAGACTCAGAGCCAGGACCAGGGCAAGAAGAAGCCAGTGCAGTCAAGCCTTGCTTGCTGACCTGCCAAGAGGGTCAGAATCCTTGAGGCAAGACATCCAGACCAGAGGCAGACCGTGGGCAGATCTCGTGGGTGAAAGGACCCTCAGGTCAGAACTCTGACAACTAAAAATCCCACCTGGCCATCATACAGAAGGAAGAAGGGCCAAGGACCTGCCCACCAGGCAAGGGCTGGGCCGGATCAGGGGCAGGTGTGCTTGGCTGCTGGCACTCCCTGGACCCAGGACCCTGCTTACTCCTTGTATCTGTCATAGCATCTGGAATCGTCAGGATCAGACTGGGTAGGACTGAACCACAGCTGCCAGAGAAGAGGGAAGAAAACTCTAGACCAGACCAGCCAGAGGACCCTAAGGAGAGAGAGGCCATCATCCAGAGGCTGCCTCCCCTTAAGTCATCTTTCCTCTCAACTGGTCCTGAAGGGAAGTAGGGTGCCCCCTCCAGCGGGGCACAGCCCAGAGCCTGAGCCGGGAGGGGGTGGGTGGAAGCCCCTGGCTGTTAGCTCCTGTCCCCGGGGGACTTGCTCTTGGTGTCACGCTTGTTTCCTAGCAGCTTCAGCACCTTCATGGTCTTGAACTTGCCCTTCCTCCTGCCCTCGC
>NW_006434367.1:470506-492103 GCF_000325575.1 Pteropus alecto
GACTCAGGGCCAGGACCAGGGCAAGAAGAAGCCAGTGCAGTCAAGCCTTGCTTGCTGACCTGCCAAGAGGGTCAGAATCCTTGAGGCAAGACATCCAGACCAGAGGCAGACCGTGGGCAGATCTCGTGGGTGAAAGGACCCTCAGGTCAGAACTCTGACAACTAAAAATCCCACCTGGCCATCATACAGAAGGAAGAAGGGCCAAGGACCTGCCCACCAGGCAAGGGCTGGGCCGGATCAGGGGCAGGTGTGCTTGGCTGCTGGCACTCCCTGGACCCAGGACCCTGCTTACTCCTTGTATCTGTCATAGCATCTGGAATCGTCAGGATCAGACTGGGTAGGACTGAACCACAGCTGCCAGAGAAGAGGGAAGAAAACTCTAGACCAGACCAGCCAGAGGACCCTAAGGAGAGAGAGGCCATCATCCAGAGGCTGCCTCCCCTTAAGTCATCTTTCCTCTCAACTGGTCCTAAAGGGAAGTGGGGGTGCCCCGTCCAGTGGATCACAGCCCAGGGGCTGTGTTAGGAGGGGGTGGGTGGAAGCCCCTTGCTATTAGCTCTTGTCCCCAGAGGACTTGCTCTTCGTGTCACGCTTGTTTCTTGGCAGCTTCAGCACTTTCATGGTCTTGAACTTCCCCTTCCTTCTGCCCTCTGGTTCAGCCTCCTTGTGGAACTCTTTCTTCTGTTCATCTTATCTTCCTTTTCCTGCCTCTTTCGGTCCTCATCCAGGCAGTTGATGACATTGTGCTGCTCAGTGAGGGTCACAATCTCCGCCCGCCCCCAATCCCCACCCCGGCCCCCGGCCAGTTCTTTTCTGGCTTTTTGAGAAGGCACCAGAGCTCCTACTCCACATCGGCCTGGATCCTGTTCCAGGTTCTGCTACTTGAAGACATAGATGAGCTCGGACTCCTGCCACACCAGCAGGTGCTTCTCATGGATGAGCTTGAACCAATATTCCAGCATGTCGTCCTCATGGCCCTCATTCATTCCATCACACAGCTTCTCCTCCAGCAGGACCCCATGGTGTTCCAAGGCATCCAGCTGGTGCTCAGTGGTGTCCACCTCCCTGTAGATATCCTCTTCAGGGGTGTACTGGTCAGTCTGGACCTTGCAATTGATGAACAGGTTCAAGGGCAAGGCATAGGGTTCTTGTCTCCAACCAACAAGAGGGATGGGGGTTGCATCACTGCAGGGCTTGGCTGGCTAGGGACCCGGGCTGCCCCTAGTATTGGGGGCAAGGCCAGGACTGGCACGAGGCATCCTGTCCATGCTGGGCTGCACCAACTTCCCAAAAGACGACAGGGAGCAGTTGGCACAGACTGGCAGATGTCCCAGGGGTCCAGGGGCATGAACAGCAGACTCTGAGGAGCTCTTGGAGCACAACCAGTGACTCCAAAAGCTTCCCAGTTGGGGTCTGGCTAGAGCCCTAGGATGACAGGCTCTCCACACTGAGGGCTGGCGATGGGGTAGCTGAGGGTGGTTCCGAATGTGAGAGGTGGGAGGTTTGGAGAGCTAGCGGAGATGCGCTGGGCACTTCGTGGGCAGAGTGCTGCTTTGTCTTGGGGCTGCTGGTAAGGGGTGAGGCCATACCAGGGATACAAGGACTTGGGCATGGAGTCCAAGTGGGCCTGAGCAGGGCTGGTGGCCAGGCTGGGTGCAGTGGGGGGTCTCCTCCTCTTCAAAGGGGTTGTAGGGTTTGGGCTCCAGGCCAGCCACCTCAAGGCTTCTAGGGACCACCCCCCTCCATACTTCCATTTTCCACCCTCCTGCTGTCCCAGCATGGAGGCCCGGAGCTACTGCTGGGGGTGGTGAGGTGGGGTGGGGGAAGCTGGCTGCTTCTTTGGCTCTGCTGGTACCAGAGTGATCCATGAGGAGTCTTTCCTGGGGGCTGGTGTCCTCTCTGACAGCGTAGGTGACCCTCTTGGCTTGGGGGTGGGGTTTTGTACAGTTTTCTATTCACTAGGGTGCTGCTGCCACCCTGCACCACCAAGTTCTCAGGCTACTGACTGGACCTGGGCTAGGGCATGGGAAATACTGGGGCGGTGGTCTTGGAGGCCTTCTTGGGTGCAGGCGTGAGGCGGCCAGCCAGGGGTGCTGG
This sequence comes from Pteropus alecto, assembly GCF_000325575.1. Classification (NCBI taxonomy): domain Eukaryota; kingdom Metazoa; phylum Chordata; class Mammalia; order Chiroptera; family Pteropodidae; genus Pteropus; species Pteropus alecto. Next base: position 472,604 of record NW_006434367.1, read on the forward strand.
CCAGTTCCTGTGGTTTGCCAGAAACCCGGAGCTTGGTGGGGGCATCTGGATCCGGGCCTCGGTCCTGGCCTTGGGCACGTCCACCTCAGCTCCTGCAGCCGCATTAGGGCTAGGGCCTCCTCCCTTCACATCCTTGGCTGCTTCTGCTGCTTTTGCTTCTTGCTCTTGCTCTTGCTCTTTGGCTGTGGAGGGAGCCCAGGCTTGGCTCCCAACCACCTTCGGGAGGCCAGCCTGGCGCATGGCTCCACGCACACAAAGGTGCCTACGTTAAGCCCACTTCTGTAAGCCCCGCGGAGCAGGGTGTTGGAGCACTGCCGACACCGAAAGCAGTGCCTGTAGTACAGCTTGCCCTCGGCCAGGTAACACTGCACCAGCTGCACATGCTGCCGGCAGGCGGCACAGGTGCTGCTGGGGTCTGGTGGCCGCCCTGCTCCGTGGGACGGCTGGAGGAGAGCTCACCCTGACCCCTACCTGTCTCTTGGTTCCACTGGAGTAGATGCTTCGTGTAACGGGGAGGAGGGTGCCAGGCCCTTTCTGGGTTGTGAGACACCAGCTTGGCCAGGGCTGGCGAAGTGGTTGCAATACTGGGACACATAGGTCATGATGCAGAGGCACCTGGGGGACACTCATGGAGACCATGCCATTGGGGTCCAGTTCCTTGACCTCTTCAAAGGCCAAACGGTTATTCTCAAAGACATTGTCCTTGGAAATTGAATCAAAATCTAACAGGTCGGGCTGGTTCCGGTGCAGGATGGCGCAGAAGGCCAGGCCGTCCCAGAAAACTGCTCAGGTCACGGATGTCCACGCTGCAGTAGCCCTCGCAATGGCGGCGGCACCAGGCTAGCAGAGCACCCCACGGACCTGCCATAAGCCACATGAGGCATGGCCCGTCTCCGGGCGCCTCCGAAATCAAGCTTCACCCTCCGGCCCGCCTCCGGCCGGGCTCCGACGCGGCCCTGCGAAACGCCGCTCTTAACTCCTGACGCTCCGGTGCAGGGTCCCAGTTCGGCTGCCTGCTCCCTGTCTGGACCTGCCCATCCGGCTGCGGCTTACTCACCGCTGCCAGCTCCCTTCGCTGTGGGTCAGCCGCAGGCGCCTACGTCCCCTGACCTTGGTCCCTGCCTGCCCAGGTCCAGGGTGGATGGCGGGGCCGAGGCCTGGAGCGCCACCTAGCAGTGGCTCTGCCCTCAGATGCAGATGCAGACCCTACCCTGGTCAAACCCCAGTCCGTAGTTTGTTTTTTAAGGATTTCGTGCATTTCATCTAAGTTACCATATTCGTGGGTATGGAGTCGTTCATAGTTTACCTTTATTACTTTTTAAATGTCTATAGAATCACTAGTCATAACGCCTGTTTCATTTCTGATATTGGTAGTTTGTGTTTTCTCTCTTGTTAGCTTGGCTAGTTAGAGATTTATGAATTTTATTGATGTTTTTCAAAGAACCAGATTTTAGTATTGTTGTATTGTCTATTTCCCTTTTTCAATTTCATTGATTTTTGTTCTGACTTTTATTAAGTTTTTTTGCTTGTTTTAGGTTTACATTGCTCTTCTTTTTCTAGTTTCCTAAGGTGGAAGTTTAGCTTGTTGAGTTTAAATCATTTTTCTTTGCTAGTATTTGCGTTTAATGCTATAAATTTTCCTGTAAGCGCTGCTTTGTTATATCCTACAAAATATGGTAAGTTGTATTGTCATTTCCATTTACTTTAAAATATTTTAAAATTTCTTCTTAGCCATTGACCAATGGATTATTTGGAAATATGTTGTTTAATTTTTAGATATTTAGGGTTTTTCCAGCTATCTTTCTGTTAATGATTTCTAGTTTAATTCCATTATAGTCTGAAAACATATTTTGTATGATTTCTATTCTTTTAAATTTGTTAAGGTGTATTTTATGGCCCAGAAAGTGGTTTATTTTGTTGCACACTTTGTGTAAACATTAGCATATATTCTGATGTTGCTCAATGGAGAGTATTCTATAAATGTCAATTAGTTCATTAAAAGACTGTTGTTTAAACTATATCCTTACTGATTTCATGTTTGCTTGATCCATCAAGTACTGACAGGGGGGTGTTGAAGTCTCCAGTTAAAATAGTGGATATGTCTATTTCTCCTTTTCGTTCTGTTGGTTTTATCCCAGATATTTTGATTCTCTTTTGTTAGGTATATACATGTTTAGGATTATGTTTTCTTTACATTATCATTACTTATTATGAAGTACCCCTCTTTTTCACTGATAATCAAGGAATATCTGCAGTCTGCTTTGTCTGAAATTAATATAGCTACTCCAGCTTTTTTCTTTTTGATTAATGTTAATGTAGTATATCTTTCTCTATACCTTTACTTATAACTTATCTGAGTCATTATTTTTAAAACGAGCGTTTTTTAAACAACATATAGTTGGCCCTGTTTTTTTAAAATCTACTCTGACAACCTGTCTGTTAATTGGCATATTTAGACCATTCACTTTTAATGTTATTAGTACATTTTTGGATTAATATTTACTATGTTTATAAATGTTTTTTATTGCCATTTGCCCTTGTCCCCACCCCCCTTTTTCAGCCTTCTCTGGTTTTAATTGAGAATTTTATATGCTTCTATTTTCTCTTCTCTTTCAATATATCAATTGTACTTTTAAAATAAGTATATCATGGGTTTCCCTGGAGTTCATAGTATACATTTATTTAATCTAAGTCCACCTTCAGATAACACTGTCCTACTAACATGTGTAGTTGCAAGTACCTTATTATAGAGTTTTCTCAATTCCTCCATCTTGTTCCTGGTGATAACACTTTCATTTTATTTATTCATGTGCTTTTAATCACTTAATTCATTGTTACTGTTATTACTTTAAAAGGTTATCTTTCAGATCAATTAAGAATAAAAATGATTTTTATTTTTATTGATTCCTTCTTTATGTAGAGCCAAGTTTCTATGTTATTTCCTTCTTGAAGGGCAAGTCTGTTGGCAAGGAATTCCTTCAGTTTTTTGTTTGCGTGATAAAGGTTTTATTTCTCTTCCACTTTTGGTGGATAATTTTGCTGGATATAGAATTCTTTAAACTTTAAATATTCACTTCATTCTCTTTCTTGCCTGGTTTCTGTTGAGAAGTTGGTTCTAATTGTATCTTTGTTCTCTCAAATACATAAGGTATTTTTTCCCCCTCTAGCTTCTTTCAAGATTTGTTGTTGTCGTTTGCAGCTTGAATGTGATATGCCTAGATATGGATTTTAGATATTTATCCTGCTTGTTCTCTGAGCTTCCTGGACCTGTGGCTTGGTGTTTGTTAGTAATTTTGGAAAATTCTCAAACTTCGTATTCATATATTTCTTCTGCTTTGTCTGCTTCTCATTCTGGGATTTCTATTACATGTGTTGCACATTTTGAAATTGTCCCATAGTGCTTGAATATTGTTTTTTACTTTTTCTATTTGAGCTTTTAACATACTAATCAGTTATTTTAAATTCCCTAAAATGATAGTGTTAATTTGTACATTTAGTGCCCAAAACTTCCCAAGCTGAAGGTGCTTGGATGGAGGAATTGAGAAAACTTCTTATTTCAGAAGTAATTTATTAGAGATAAGTTGAGTCTTAAAAACTGACAAGTTGGGTGTGGCTCCATAGTTTAGTGGTTAGCACGTCTGCTTTACATGCAGAAGGTCCTGTGTTCACGCCCCAGGTGGAACCACGGGACCATACCCCGGGTGCGCCAGGCCTCCTGAGTGTGCCGGGGATGCCAGGCCCCCTGAATGTGGGGGGAGTTGCCAGGTCCCAGGGGTGCGTGTGCGCAAGCGTGTGGGGGAGATGCCCCGCCTTCAGAAATCCAGTTCTTAAGGGGAAACGGCAACATCCACATGTCAGGGGTGAAAGTGGGGCGGGGGGGGAGTTAAGGAGGGGAATAGGAAAACTGACAAGTTGTCGATATTCACTGAAGTAAATTTTATTGAGCACCCACTAGATGCCAGGTTTTGCACTAGTCCCTGTCACTACCAGGAATCACAACAAACTCCTTGCCCTCCAGGAACATAGAGTCCATGGAGAAAAAGAAAGAGAAAAAGGAAATTTCAATATCTGATGAGTTTTCAATGGAGGTTCTTGTCTAGCCTGCGGGATTGAGGGGCTTCAGAAGGAATTAGTGCCTGTGCTGTGACTTGCAGGAAAATGGCAGTTAGTGAAGTAGGATCGTCATATACAGAGAATTCATCCACTGTGATTTTGTTTTCACAGTTAGGTCTTCTGTGACTGTGCCCAATGGACTGGAGGAGATGGAGGCAAACCAGAAGATTCTATTCCTCTCACTTGTGCTTTAACTTGAGCAACTTTGCTTTTATTTATATTCTTTGTTGGACTTTCAAATAAGCTTTTGTTTGACAAAAAAGATATTTGAATTCACACAGTAGAAAACCAAATCTTTTTATTGAAATTTGTTGTTCCAACTCTAACTTTTTAGTCATTTTTTATTTCTTATAAGAGTGGAATATAAATTAGCTAATTTATTGTATACTCAGTTGTATTTTTTGTGACTGCTTGAATGTGTGAGGAACAGAAACGTGCTCATATAATCTTGAGCAGCATGGGTTTGGTAAAGATATAGATGAAAGAAAGGAATCTCATGAACTAACTCATTTGGCCTAATGGAACTGGAATTTCAGTATATAGCTGTTCTAGAATCCCAGCAGCACTCTGATATTTGTGCTTTCTCATTGGCATTTGTTCCAATCCATTCTACCTTCCCCTTCATTCTTTTAAGTCAGCTTCTCTCTCCTTTCTCTCTCCCTTTCTCCCTCTCTCCCTCTCTCCCTCTCTCCCTCTCTCCCTCTCTTCCTCTCTTCCTCTCTCCCTCTCTCCCTCTCTCCCGTTTCCACTGCTTCCTTATTTATTATTGACCACTGTGTCTTCACCCTACTTCTCTCTGCCTTAGGTCTCCTAAATGAGAGGCTTCTAACTTACTTTATCCTCACAACAACCATATGAAGTAGGTGCTATTATTAACCTCATTTTACAAATTGGAAATCAAGGCACAGAGAGGCTAATTAACTTGTGCAAAGGTTACATAGTTTATAGTGTTTTCAAGATTTGAACCCAGTCAATCTTACCTCTCAGATTCTAAGCTCTCAATTGTTAAATTCTAGTGCCTCATGAAATTAAGTCATGAGAGAATCAAACTTTACTTAGAAATTATTCATTATGTCCCTGCCATACATACATGGTAGGGTTTTATATTTAGAATTATGCACCATTAATCATATTCCAGCCACTTACAGTGTTAAAGGCTTTAGTGACATAATTCTGAAGTGAAAGGATAGCCACAATGGGAGAGTAATCTTGTCACTTCACTTGGAGCTAGTGATGTATTTCATTTTTTTCCATAACTGAAGCAATAAGCAATTTAGAACACTGCCCCTGTCTATAGGTATGAAAATTTCATGCTGCTGGAGCAGGAAAATAACAGGTAATTTTGTGTAAGAAATAAGCTAAGTCTCATGATTTAAAAATTTATTACTGAAATTACTGTGTTTGATTGGAAGCAATTCAAAATTAAGTTGTTCATCATTCCAGGTTCTCTAGTTGTATCAGAAAAATTTTAGGGGCCTGTTAGTTCACAACTTCTTCATGTCCACTCATCCACCTGTCCAGATGTAGCAGATTTGATCTGGGTAGGCTTTATGAGGAATGGCACCTCCATTATTGACCAATAACCAAAAACTTGTATCTTTAATTGTAAACACGAACAGACTATTGAAATCCAGAAGCAGAAGCTGCCGGAGAGCTGAAGCTATCATGCACAAGTGCTAGCTGTGAGACAAGATAATTCCTACGTTGCCTTGGTTTTTGTTATTCCTGAAGCCTGAATCATAAATATTCATTCCAGAATATTTATGATACTACTCAGTCTTTACCTGCCCTCTACTTTTACTTGCACTTATCTGAAGTAGGATTGCGTCTAGAAATCTAATGAGTCCTATGGTATATATCATCAGTATTGTGATTGATTGCCTTTGGAATCCAGAGCTGTACTGCCAAATATGGTAGCCAATGCCCACATATTGCCATTTAAATTTACATAATTCAATATTAATTTAATCTAAAATTTAAGACTCATTTCTGGGGTCCTATGTTTCCTTAGGGAGCTTTCACCATATGTCTTGGTCTACTCAAAATTGGCACTGTCTCGTCTAGAAATGGAGGTACAGCTTAGCGACCCAGCAAGTTAGTTATTCTGTCTGTGCTTCAGTGTCCTCATAAATAAAATGTCGACAGTAGTCCCTTCTTCATAGGGTTATGAGAATAATGTGAGTTAATATATATAAAGTGTTTACAGAGCCCTTGTCACATGGTAGGGAGCTCAAAAACATCTTACCATTATGATAATGATGATGAAGGATGATACATCTGGTATCAAGCTGCCTCTGGCACAAGGAGGCTAATTAACCTAGAGAAATGATCCCCAAATTTATATTGTCAGGTATGACCTGGCTACAGGAGATTCTGGTTTATTAGGTCTAGATAGAGACAAGTAATCTGTATTTTCGAACCACCTCCACTCCCCAGAAACATTCCTGACCTCCTATGATTCAGCCTGGTTTTGAAGCCACTAGCCCAGAGGTTTCTCAGGGAACAAAGGTAAATCTTAGTCCAAGTAGTAATTCAGGGGTGACCCTTGAAGACATTCTAAATAAAAGAAGCCAGTCACAAAAGGCCATATACTATGATTCCATTTATATGAAATATACAGAATAGACAAAGAGAGACAAAAAGTAGATTAGTGGTTGCCTGGAGCTGGGAGGGTGAGGGAATGGTGAATGACTGCTAACGGATATGGGATTTCTTTTGGGGATGATGAAAATGTTCTAAACTTAGATCATGGTGATGGTTGCACATCTGTGAATATACTAAAAATCGTTAAATTCTACACCTTAAATTGTGAATTATATAGTATGTGGATTATATCTCTCAGTAAAGATGTTCTTAAAAATAGGCAGTAAGTGGAAGGGGATAAAAATAATTTTTAAAAATGGGAGGAGGTAGTTGGCGAAACCAGGAGAAAGGATACAAACTGGGAGCTTGGAAAGAAGCTTTTTGTTTTAATCTTTTTTCATTTATTCACACACACAAATACATAATAATCTAGTTATCTGACAGTCAGACTTCTGGCAGCTTCAACTTCCGGAGAACTGCCCTGTAAAGGAAATAGGTTTAAAAGAAAAATGAAAGTCTATTAAGTTCAGCGAAGACCCTCACTAAAGCCATGGACAGGAATCATTCAAAAGTAATGGTGCAGGAGAAAAGCCTCAAAAGAAATCCAGCTAAAATAGAGACCAAAAATTCATAATGAAAAGTTTGAAAGAAATTTTTGTGTGTGTGAAAAGTGAAGCTAAACTTTATATTTGACAAACTTTAGACTATAATTTCAACTGAACTAACTCAGAATAGACAGCCACCTGGTATTTTCACCTTGGTGCAGGCATAGAATACATTTATAGATAAAAATAAAGATATAGGTTATAGAAGAGTACGATAATAGGTCCTTTACTCAATTTTAGAGTTTCACAACAAAGAAGTCAGTTTTGTGAAAATAGTTAAGGGCTTAATCGTTTTTCTCTGTGGCCTTTCTTAGTCATTTAATATTTAAATCATTCTTTATATGAAGCACCTATCTTTAACTCTGTAGATTTTTCTCTTTGGTTGTTAACTGGTCTGATTTTTCAGATTGTTACTTGACATTGACTTTCCTTTTGACTGTAGCAATCTCCAGAATCACTTTTAAAGGCTTCTTGGGAACCTATTTGATTTGAGAGATTTGCAGTTTTATTTCCCAATTTATTTGCATTGTGCTTTTGGATTATCTGTGAGAGCCAGAGAGGAGCTGATATTAATTGTTAATTAGAGAGAGATGAATCAGGGAATTAATTTTATAGGGGGATAGTTCATTAATGGATATTTTTATATGATTACAGTCAACCTTATACCTAAATAATAAATATTCATGTAAAATGGAGTAGCTGTGTTTATTGCCGTGCTAATTTACTGGAGTGCTAACTCATATCTTGACTCTTATTTAGTATACAATTTAAAAAATAAGACCATCTTAACATATTAGAAGGAGTAAGGTAGCTAGTGTGGGATGGGGTTGGTGATTGGAGTCAGGTGGCACCGCCTGATACTGAGAGAAGGAAATTGATTTGCTGTATAGTAATGCATACTATAATTCTATTTTACAGTGGGGAAACTTATGTCTAGAGAGGCCAAGTAATTAGCTCAAAATAATACCACTGTCAACTCATTTGGGTCCATCTTATTCTAAAGTCCATATTCTTTTAAAATTACATTATAACCATCTTTCCGACAAAGTGTTTGAGCTATCTGGCAAATTTATCTGTCTTCTCACCAGCCAATAACATACGTGATTTAAAGTTTTATGTAATTTAGTCTAAAGACATCTTAGGATAAAATGATATAGATGTCAACTAACACTTATGTGATGCTTGTTATTATTAGTTTACAAAACACTTTTACGTCAGAAATTTCATATAATTCTTGTAACAACCCTGTGAAATGATCTTTGTTTTACTAGTGGACTTAGGCTTGGTTTCTGAAAGGGAATTGCATGGAATTATGTTCCCAAAACGTTAGGGCCCAGGTCTTTGCTTCCAGATCTTATGACTTTTCAGTAATATTACACTGCTTCTTGTAGAATAACAAAGCCCTACAAATATCTCTTTTGTAATAATAAAATAGTCTCAAAACATTACCCTCCATGATGTCTCCTGGGCTCGGTTACTCTATCATATTTAAATGATGTGTTTTAATGAGATTTTAAAATTGCATTTTTATTATAACTATATACCTTAACATTAATTTCGTGAATTTAGTAGAAATGACTGTCTTTTACTTCCTAATAATTAATGATTTATTTTTAAGTGGATTGGTTTAAAGTGGAAATCTGTATAATCTGATTTTTTAAATCTGATCTCTATAGAAGCTGAAATTCATCAATCACCATTCTTCAAAATGCAATGGAATGTACCAAAGACTGTATTCCGACTGGCACATAGGACATGCATGGAACCATATAAAACTGGTCTCTTTGGTCACTGTCAAATTATAAAGGGACCATTACTTCTATATAAAGCCGAATCCAGAGTAGTTTTGGTACAAGGCCCTCAAAAACAATGGCTGTGCTTATCTGCTGTCCAATGCACTGCAAAGGAAAGGAAGCCATTTGATCCTCATTTACCCCAACCTGGGGTCCTTCACCATAAACAGTGGGAGCAAGATATTTTGTCCAAGAGGGTTATGTCATCCAATGCCACATCTCCAGGAACTCCTTCAGAAAAAAAGGAAGAACCTGATCCTTTACAAGACAAATCGATTAGTCTTTATCAACGGTTCAAGAAAACATTTAGACAATATGGAAAAGTTTTGATTCCAGTGCATCTAATAACTTCTGGTGTTTGGTTTGGAACATTTTATTATGCAGCCATAAAGTAAGTTTTTGCTTGATTGAGCATCTTTCCTTGTTTTATCAGAATGTTAATCTTAATTGTACCAATGAAAGCCTTAAAAAGTTTTTTTAAATGCTTTATTGTCTTAAAAGAGGGTGACTTTTTCATAACTTTTTTACATTTTAAACATAGCTAACATTTGCTTATTGTATACATCAGACTCTAAATTTTTTTAACTGTATTATTTGTCACAGCAACTCTGTGAAGCAGGTAATACTAATAGTCCCATTTTATTGAGAAAACAGATTAAGCAAGAATAAGTCAAAATCATTTAGTTTTTCCCAGAATAACTTCAGAGTCTTATTTCAAAGCCCATGCTCTTAATCACTGTGTTCATCTGTCAACGTTTAGGAGAGCACAGAAATAAAATCAGATTTAGAAATTGGGAAGCACCGTAAGTTCTGTACTGACATATTTCTTAAAGTATTCACAAATAAAAAGATATATTATTTTTCCATATATATGATTTTAATGGGAAATTAAGATATTTTTACCAAAGCCTGGCTAATATCTGTTATAGACGCAAAACTGAAGAAATTGCAGAATTATGTTTTAATGTTACTCTTATCTGATAAGTGTCAAAGTAATATTTTTTATTCTGATCATAATTAATTTGTTGTACACTTAAAATTTTGTTAAAAGGGTAGATCTCAGGTGTTCTTACCACAATAAAATAAACTTTTAAAAAAGATAATTTGGTAGGCCTAGCCTCCAGATATTGTAAAACATAGAATTCTAAATGTATCTTTTTTGTTAAATACTGTTCCTTTCTTTTAAGGTAAGTTATATTATTCATACTGTTCTAGGAGCAGCAGGAGCACACATAGAAACAGCTTACCAATGATTTCTAGTCTGTTTCTACTTCTAGCAGAACCTAGCAGGTGCCAGCCTGTGCCTTTTCCTTTGAACCTGCTGTGTGGGCTTTTCTTGTAGTCGTCTGGGTGTGACCAAGTCCAGTGAACTTATTATCCTGAGGAAGATGAGACAGCACAATGTAGACCATGGACATTTTGGTAAACTCTCCTAATGGGTTTAGATTTATTTTATACTTTACAAAAGTCCACTGATTTTCAGCATTTGGTTACATTTTCTAGCTTGATACTAAAGTATTAATAAAATATGGTAGTTTTATATATGAAGCTCACTTCTTAGAAAAAGCTTATTATTTACTAAATTAAAAGATAAAGGAATAGAGATTGTACTTACTCTCAGGAAACACGGGATTAGAGATGTTTCTTTACAAAAGTTCTAAAAGATTTTAACCTTGTATAATTAATGCTGTTCTGTTTCTCTCCATATCTTTTCTCTCTCTTGTTTCTGTTATTAAATTATATTCTTCTTCATTATGTATCATTAGTTTCCTTAAGAATTGTTCCTTTCTTCACAGAAGGTCCTTGTATAGAATACTTTATGGAATAATCTCTTTGTTTACATATGACATTTGTGGACATGTACAATATTTATAGAAGTCTTCAAAACTGCCTTTAGTTTTTTAACAGCATGAAATCATATACACCATTTTGAATAAAAATTATTATAGACATTCATTTTTTCTACTTTTAATTAATGGCTTTTTACATTTAAAATTTTCTCTTTTGAGCTATTGAGGATCTTTCTGGTTTGGTATTGTGGAAGATGGCATGAATAATACTTGTTTCTTCTGCCTTCCTTAGGTTGCCCTCAATAAGAATTCAGCCTCCTGGCCTTAGAAGGAGAGATCTAAGTTTTTAATTAATTGAATATTGAGAGTCTCATCTGTACTATTAAAAAGAGTACTTTTGTTCCTTTTACTTTTCCTTGACTTCCTTCGTTAAAGAGTTCTATAACTAAAAAAGCAGACCCCAAATAACGTAGTGATACTAATTATCCTTAAGATTTTTTCAGTGCTATCTAACATCTGAGGCAGTTGTAGTGACATTCTGCCATCCCCTGTAGAATGCAGTTTTATCCTTCCTCTTTTCCTGCAGAATGCTTGTGTGTAACCATGATGGTAAGACTGTCCACTTTAAAATCTTATTCCTTCCCCATCACAACTTGTCTTTTGGCTGTTTGCCAGCATGCAAATTCAGTTGCCAGACCCTTTACTACTGCCCAGCTGTGACCACTGGTCTAGTTCTGTTATAGCATCTCAAAGCTAATTTGTGTTATGTATGATATGTTGCTTCCCAGAACAGTCCTTAATATTTTTTATATTAAATTCTTAATACTTCAGAAATTGAAATTTAATTTGTTCTAAGTGAGGACCTTATTACAAGTAATAATTAGAAAATAAGGATTTAGGATATGTTCGAATGGCAGTATATCTTTTATTATGAGATGATTTTATTGTAAAATTGGAGTTGATTAAATACAGTTATTGTTTTTTCCCAATGCAACTGACAAGAGGCTGGATTTATTTTATTTAGTTATAGCTGAAAAAGTTCTCTGTTACTTGCTTGTTACTTACTTACTATTAAAAGAAAGAAGGAAAAATAGTTTGTAACTTGAAGATTGGGCATTTCAAGTCACACTGCATTACTGACCAGTGTTTTAGTCACTCTGACAACTATCGTTATTGCCTTGCTAGTCACGATAAAGCAAAATGCCATTCTTTATTTAGTTAACTCAGTGATAAAGATCTCAGGTTTTTGAAACATTTTATTTTGGGGAGATCTAAATTGTGCATGCTAACCGATTTTATTTTAAGCTAAGCTTTGTTGTCACTTCTGTTTGGCAAAAGCTTGCAGATATCTTATGTCTTCTAATCAGAAGTACTCTGGTCAAATGTAGTTCTATGATAATGATTTTGTCCTTATGTTTAGTTGTCTCGTGTTTTGGGCCTAAAGGTACAGATCCACTCAGAGGCAAAATCCTGACTGATTTTTACTGTACTTTATCCAGACTGTGAATATACCTTTGTCCTTAGGGATTTGTTTCTGCATCAGTAGAAACATCCATAAAGCTCACAGTTTGTGAAGCAGAGATTTCTGTCAGGCTGTGAGAAGTTCAGAATAAAAAGTGACAAAAAGTGGATATTACTGTTTGAATCAGACCCTCATTAATGCTTTATATTTAACAATTCCAAAGAAAATGAAAGTTATTTTTAAAAAAACGATCAAATTAATGCTTTAGAAATAAGTGGAGCCAGATGCTTGCTGCTTTATTTTACAAAGGTAACTACTGTTTGATCTTTATAACCATTTTTTAAAAAAATCAACCAATTTTGTCTGGTCGAATGTCTTTTTTTCCTCCTTCACGATTGCTGTTAACTATGTAGATTTTATATATTGGGCTTAGTCTGAATTAGGAAATAATTAATGAAATATTTTTATATTTGTGTTGGTACTAGAAGATATAATTACCATGTTGTGGTAGGATGTTACTGGACATAGTAACTTATTAGATCCATAGAATAGTCTTTATAGTACTAAGTCTTGCTTTAATGGGATTCCGAGAAAGATTTTAAAAGGAACTGACAGAGATCGAAAAAACCAGATTGGATTTGTAATTGATGTTTTCATTAAATTCTTTAAAGTTTGGTTCAGTTATCTGGTTTCCTCTTGTAGATAATAGGTAATTTTCCTTTACGCTGATGAGCCATATCTACTGAGAGTAGTCCCTAGTTTCTTAGTATTATTATAGTGAAGTCACAGAGAGGGAAACTTTTCCTTAGTTGACCAAATTATTGTTTAATATTAAAAATAAATCAGGAGTTTGCAACTACCATAATAGTGATGGATCCAGGCAATTCCCTTTCTGAATTACAAAGAGAAAGAGTACGTTTACAGTGAGCAACCTGTGGACCTTACCTTAACTAAGAGTCATACTTACCAGTGATGGAACCAACTGACATCATATGGCCCCTGTTGGTGCAGAGAAATGAACACAGAATCAACTGTGCAGCTTTCTGGTTGAAAAATATTTAACCAGAATCTAATCATATGAGGAAACAATCAGACAAATCCAAATTTCGAGGGACAGTCTACCATGCAACAGACCTGAAAGCTTCAAACATCTCAGTATCAAGAAAGACATCCTGCCTCCCTCAACAGGAAGTTCAGGGGAGCATTTTTAGGGGAAAAGAGACGAGAGAGAGATGACTGGATAGCGTTACGGAATATACTGGGACAATTAAGGATACTTTAATATTAAATAACATATTACTTTATTAACTGTATACTATGGTATATGTTAAATTTCATGGGCGTGATAATTGTTTATGTGGGAGAAGCACAAAACAAGCCTTTTAGAGGTGAAAGATCACAGTATCTGTAAAACTACACAGCATGTACGTGTAAAGTGTGCACGTGCATGCATATGTCAGCTTAACAAAATGTTGATAGTAAGGGGAAACTAAAAATAAATTAGGGTTTAACAGCTCAGATTAGAGACTTGCTCTGCCTTCTGTCTTTTGTTGCAATTTATGGTAATTGCTGCTTCACCTGCATTTTAAGTCTGATAATAGCATAGAATTATCCTTTTAGAATAATTGAAGTTTTCATCAAACCCATAGAATTATTTATTCCTTGCATAATAATACAATAATGTTATATCACTTGTTTTTATAATAATAGTATAGTTGGACATATTATTAGAGGTAACAATCTTAGGTCTTGAAGTTTGAATTAGAGCATTCTAAGGAAGTGGTATTTAGTTGAGGAAGCTATGATCAGGTAAATGATTCCGATCTTTTTCTCAGGTTATAACTATTAATTTTGCTCTGATAAACACATCTGTTTTTCTGAATATGCTAATTACAGATGTCTGTATGCAGAAGCAGAAGTTGCACAGTAAGATACAACACGACACTGATGTTTGTATACATATTGTATTTTTAGAATGAAATTAAAGTGCTTGATAATGCAGAATTGACTTTTAAACAAAATTTGGTTTTAGTGTCTTGAAAAAATTTATCCCTAAAAGTTTGTGTGTGTGTGTATGTGTGTGTGTGTGTGTGTGTGTGTATATAGATGTATAAATTACTTTCTGTTTCTTTCTTAGAGGAGTGAATGTCGTTCCTTTTCTAGAACTTATTGGGTTACCTGACAGCGTAGTAAACATTCTGAAAAATTCCCAAAGTGGAAATGCACTAACAGCATATGCCTTGTTTAAGGTAGGTACTATTATAAATGGATTGCTCCTCACACTTAACTGATGATTTGCTCAGTTCCCTGGAAAACTCCGCGTTAACCCCAATAGTTCTCTTTTGTAACTTAAACTATTGTACTTCATCTCTTATATGTCTATTGATTAAAGTTAAAATTTTTAAGTATAAAGATGATGTTTTAGAAAGAAGTGCTTTGAAAATAGGTAGATCATTCATAACCTGCTGTGATCACATGTGAAACTTTTGAATTTCCAGGGTAGAAGTTGTCTCTAACATTTTTCCTATTAATAGTGTATTAATTTTCCTTATTCAGAGATCCACATGCCACCTGACTTGTTAGTGAAATTTAGCGTTTATTTTGTTTATAATAGTTCATGTTCTTAATAAGTAAAATAGCAAAGTTTAATTTAATTCAAATTGTTTTATGTGATAAACCTTACACTTGTTAGATGTTATGTATGTTTCATTTTAAAAGTTCATAGTCATTATAACTGTTTTCTGGCTTTAGACAGTACATCTTTCTGAATAGTTTCTACACCTATTGGTCTTTATTTTGGAAGAGAAGACTCATTGTAAATTGTGGAATTTAGCCATATTAATCTCATTTTTCTCAACTGACATAATTATGAGGTCCTTTGTGGCGTCATCCTAAGAAAGAAAACAAGCAGAAAGCATTTAGAAACTAGATGTTATTTTACTTCTATTGTATGAAAATACTTAGAATTATGGTTTTATAATAGTACTCAAAAGTTAAGTTTTATTCTGATAGCCTCATTAGAATCCTCTGAAATCTTGGGAGATTTCCTGTTTTATTATATTTTAACTAGAGGGCTAAAGCTTAATTACTGAGTTTTTCAACATTAGAACTTATTAAATTTATAAATTATCAAGTTTCTAGTTATAACGGGTATAATTTACCTTTAATCAAACTATTATGATGATGGTTTAGACCATTTCTCTAATTATAATTGCTTCTTATCTCATGTTCCCATAGCATCTGTGTAGCTCTTATGTAGTTCATGTCACAGTCTCTGTGTTACTTTTATTTTTTAATATTTGTTTTCTTTATTTGATTATGAGTGCCCAGAAATTCAAAATCATGTCTTCTTTCTCTTTGTATTTTCAGAATGCCTGGTATTGTGCTTTGTAGGCAAATCAATGCTCAGTGCATGTTTGTTGGGTTGGAATTGAAATGTGAAGCTATACACATAGGTAGATTGTCATGTCAACAGTGTTTCTTCTAGCTCACCATTCCTCTGTGAGGTGGGAAATATGGAGGGGGATTCTCTTGGATATTTACTGTAACACACAGTTTTTCAAGTAGAGAAACAAACATTGAGATCTATTGCTTCAATAAGGCAAAGCCCCAAAGAGAGGTGTGGCAAGGTGGAAAAAAACTTAGGAGTATGACCTTGTGGCATTAGCTAGGGTAACTCTGTCCTTGAAATATACCATTGTTTGAGCTGACAAAAATTTGCTGAGCCCCTGCTAAGTGCCAAGTGCCAATTCCAAGTACTGGGAATACTGTAATTAAATAAAATGGTGCAAAATACCTGCCCTTGTGGTAGTGGGCAGTTGGAGAGACAAAGAAGGGAAAGTTAAAAAAAATACAGTGTATTTAGATGACAGTAAGTGCTAAGAAGAAAGAATAAATCAGTGATGGAGGGGTGTTTGTGTTGTCATTTGGTATTGGTTTGTTTTTCAGAGGGAGAGTTGCAAGAAGGTGAGAAAGTTAATCAGGCAGCTGTGTGAGAGAAGAACATTCCATGCAGGGGAAACCCAAAGGTCCTGAGGCTGCAGGATCCCTGGAGTGTATGGGAATGGCAAGGAATCAATGTGCCTGGAGTGAGTGAGCAAGGGCCACAGGCAACAGAGTGGCCAGATCAGGGCAGCCTGACTCTGAGGAGATGGAAAGTCACTGGGGAGTTTTGAATATATGATTTGTTTTAACAAAATCACTTTGGCTGCTATATTGAAAATAGTCTCACACGACAAGGGTAGAAGCCCAGGAGGTCATTGCAGCAGTTTGGGTGCAAGCTGATAGCGGCTAAGACAAGGTGGTAGCAGGAGAGGCAGTAAGAAGTAGGTGGATTGTGGATATATTTTGAAAGTATCTTACAGGTTTGGGGCCTGAGCAACTGAAGAATAGAGTTGTCATTTCCTGAGGTGCACATTGATTTGAGAGGAGCAAGTTTGGGGTGGGACCATTGAACATCAAGAGGTTAATTAGTTTTGAACACATGACATTTTGAGATTCTATTAGACATGCAGGCAGACATGAGTAGGTGGTTATATATACTGGAATCAAGGGAAAAGGCTGAGACTGGAAGTCTAAATTTAAGAATCACCAATATAGATGGCATTACAGACATGAAACTGGACAGGACTGCTGAGGGAGGGAGGGAGGTAGAGTCCAGGCACTGAATGCTGTCTCACCATGTTCAGAGGTAGGTGACATGAGGAGGAACGGCAAGGATCACAGGAATGGGCAGCCTCTGAGATGGAAGGAAACCAGGGAAGTGGGGGCCCTGGCAGCCAAACGGAAGAAGTACACCGAGGAGTAGATTGGAAAAACTATTTTAGGTGGTTCTTATTGCTCAGGGGCCTCTATTCTGTGATGAGAGCAGTTTTTGTGGAAAGGAGAGGGATGAAAGCTTGGTTAGAGTAAGTTCAAGAGAAAATGAAGAGGGAAATTAGGGATAGAGAGCCATACAGCTCTTTCAGAGAGTTTTGGTATCTGGCACACCTGTTACAACTATGAATTTTTATGCAAAAGCCTCAGAACGTGATGCAGACTCTCTGCTTTGTGATTCTCTTTGACCATATTGTCTACTATTTAGTTTCAGTTCTTAAATCAAGTCAGAATTAAACCTGTTTTGTCTGCAGCACATGTGCCATTTTACCACATGTTGGCCTCGCAGAGGTTCTGGTTGGGATTCCAGACCCAAGGCAGATTATTATAATGAGGAAAGAGCATAAGGCCTGGAAAAGTCAAAAGAAAGAGATGGGAGGTGAAACATTCAGATTCAGTAGAGAAGAAACATTTGGCTCATGCTTGCCTCTCACCATCTGAAGTAGTTTGGTTCTAGTGTTCTTGATAGTTCTGTGGGTTGTCAGGGTTTTAAAGAATAGAGACGACCTGTGCACCTTTGTTGCTGGTAGTGGTCCCAAGCCCTCTTTGATTTCCCAGTGGATCCACCCTGCCTGGTTCACTAGCATGCAGTCACGGACTTCAGTGCTGCCACTGCGAACGTTCTGTAATCCTGGATCAGTGTCCTATTTGTAAAACGAGTGTACAGAAGATGCACACACCCCTTGTTAGGAGGGAGAACCATAGAGGATGTAACTACATTAGCCTTGTGAAGCAGTAAAGTAATTTCATATTGTTTTTGCTTAAGACAGTAGTCATAATCAGGTATCGATCTGCCTGTTTGCTTTGTCCTTCAGATTGCAACACCTGCCCGGTACACCGTGACTCTGGGGGGAACCTCCTTCACTGTGAAGTATTTACGTAGTCGTGGCTACATGTCAACACCACCTCCGGTTAAGGAGTATCTGCAGGACAGGATGGAAGAGACAAAAGAGCTTCTCACAGAGAAAATGGAAGAAACGAAGGATAGACTCACTGAAAAATTACAAGAAACCAAAGAAAAAGTTTCTTTTAAGAAGAAAGTAGAATAGGGTGCCTTATATAACAGGTTGTAGACAGTTCCTACATTTTAACCCTTTGGAGAATGTGGACAAAGATGATATTTTTGGTTAGTTGCCTAAATATACTAATTCTCTGAGGGTTAAAGAACTAAGATCCCTTTTTAACATTAAATCAGTAGAAAAATCAGTGCTTTTTGAAAAGAAAAAAACTCAATGTAAGAATTTCACATCAATAGCAACATTAAGCAGTAGTTAATGCCTTGTAAGTCAGAGCTTTTTCAAGGTCTTCAGAATCATATTTGCTTTATGTTTTGTTGCAGCTGTAATTTAGGCAGGTGAGGCAGTTGACTCCTTGAATAACTGATGCGGCTTAGACAGAATGCTAACATTGGGTCTTCATCTTTATGTTATTCATTGAGGTTTTAACTATATTCAGTTTTCAATGCGGAGACAAACTATTATCATCAAAACTGCCTGTGAATAAGAGGATATTTAATGTTTTGATAAAAAGTATGTAAGTTACATACCAGTTAAAATACAGACTTTATTTGAAGAAAGTTGAATAAAAATTGGGTCATCTGTATGTAAATAACATGGTTATATGTAAATTAAAAAGTTGACCATTTAAAAATGATTTTTACCTGAAGTTTGTCATAATCAGAAATTTTAAAGCAAATATATATGGCCATAGTACTTTTTCACCTGGAACACAAAACTGTGACTTGTGTCCTCTTCAACTAACTTTTCAGAGGAAAAGTCAAAATATACCTTAAGTTTAATGTTGAAGCCACATTATCGTAAGCAGTGACTCAAGCTTGTGCTTGTCAAGCAGAAACAGATTTGGAAGGATGGAAAATGGCGTCAGCTTGTCATGGAGTTAACTCAGTCTCCCTGCTGTGTGGCAGGCCTTTGTCTCCACAAGTCAGCGCTCTTTCCCAATGTCTTTGTTCCAGAGTTAATATTGATCTCATTATGGAGTAAATTTTCAAATTCTAACTGCTGCTTTCCCCCTTATATTGAAATATCCTTGCTTGAGCATTTTACTTGAATTTTTTTTATATTATCTGCTTGGAATGAAATTCAGCCATTGTGAGATATGAAAGTTGCAGATGTGATTGAGCATGTGTTTGAGGATGTCTCTGTCTGTTTTCCTTTTGCTTTAATTGCTTTTACTTCAATTCTAACTCTTGAATTTATATTTAGAAGAGGGAATGGCCTCTTTCTAGATTGTCTAGATTATCAGGGACTGCAAGAACCAAT
>NW_006434367.1:492246-502617 GCF_000325575.1 Pteropus alecto
CAGGAATCACTGCTGTTTGGCAAGAGTTTTGTATTTAGTATTTAATTTAGCCAAATTTAGAGAATAAAGGAGAAAAAAGTGTTTACATTTGATATATTTAATTATTATATTGGAACACTTTTTAAATTAATATGCTATGCTTATAATCAGTCTTTTTTGGGGGTTGGGTAGCGCGGAATAGTGAAGGGACAAGAGCTATTGCTCTGCTACATGCAGTCTTTATCAGAATGGCTTGTCTCCTGATGCAGAGTTGAACATGCAATTTCAAATTGACAGCACATTTTTAAATCTAAATACAATTGACATGTTTTAGCATGTTTATTAAATTTACATTTTTGTAGATATTAAATGCTGAGATATTAACCAATTTTTTGTTTATATTATTTTTTTTTAACCATTTGAGACTATGCCTATATTTTAAAATCTCATTATATGGAACTCTTCCAAAATAATTTCCTTTCATTCTGCACATTGCACGGGGCATGTTTTCTAATGTGGATAAATTGTGGGTTCTTAGAAGTCACTGATAATCCTGATACTAAAATTCGATTTTCCTGAATATCCACCTTTTATTTAGTCCATTTGAGTTCTGTTACCATCCAGTTTTTGTGCTGTGTTTATCCAGTTATAGAAAGTAAGATGCTGACGAGTGCTTTGAAATTCTCTAGTAAAAAGTTCACCAGAAATGTGAGAAGTTCTTTTGTCATTATTTGGCATCAGAAATATTTGTATCACGTCAAATGCTGTTGCTAGCATATCACTATCTAGTCTTTAAGGCAAGCTACAAATAGCTTAAAAAGAGACACCTGTAATATGTTGTATCAAGTGAAATGTCATGCTATATAGAGAGTAAATACATACAGTTTGCAATATATATATAGTAAACCCCTTTCATTTACAATAAACCTTATCCTTTGGATTAATTTGCCATAACTTCTGTGAGCTAAGAGGCAGAACAGCTCTCTCCCCCCATCCCCCATCTGATCTACATGTCTATTTAAGTAGGATGTGTTGACAGTGTAAAGCGGGATCTGTGACTGAGATTTAACTTACAGAAAGTGAATGAAAAGAGTTTGCTCAGCAAATTAGCAATTGAAAAGAAAAGAATTAGATGAGAGACTTAGTTTATTCACGAATAATAGCAAAGCCAACCTTTTAAAGTACCAGAAAATGTCTTTTAGGGAAACCTTTTGCATACAGGAAGTGCTGTTTACAGATTTCAGCAGAGAAAAAGAATGCGTATATTGAGATTACCTTGCTCCCACTGATGAAAATAATAAAATTATGCCTTCAAATATAATCTTCAGTTTATTTGTTGTTACAGAATCTGTCCCCATTTATATACAAATGAAAGATAGTATTGTAGTCCTTTATGCTCCAGGATGAAATGGAGCTATTTGCTGTCTTTTTTTCAGTGATCTTAGAAGATAATTCCAGGAATTTAAAAGACCTTAATAGTTGGGGCACAGGAAGTGTTTGAAGAAAAGAAACAAGTTTGTATATTAGACCCATCTAGCTTTTTCCTGTGTTCTTTCCACTGGGTTCAGGCCATCTTCAGGATTTCTTAACCAATTCAGACATTATAAACAAGGCCACTGTAGAACATGGTGATGGTTATGAAATGAACAGAAGGTGGTTTGAGCAAATGAGGCAGAAAGCGTGAGTGTAACTTTCATGGTATTTTTGAAATACATTTACAAAATGAGATACATTTCTGAATTATTAAAGAGTTTCTGAAAATACTTGTTTTTATGGTAGTGTAGACATATTCTTTGGCTACAGTTCATTTTTTTAAATGAGGACCTTCATTTCAGATTTTCAAAACTGAGTCTCCATAAGGCCTATGTTATGGCGCGAACCATAACATCGACCCACGGAGCCAATTGAGGTGAATTATGAGCCTTTATTAGCCGCTGGCGACTGACTCTCTACCAGGCAGGGTTAGAGGAGATCAGCCCCAGGGTTTGAGAGTGAGGCAATTATAAAGCCTAAAACAAGCAAGCAGATACAGAAGCAGAAGTTGGCCATTAGCACAATACATCACCTAGTACCACTCCCTGGTTAACAAGTAAGTGGATTACAGAAGCAGACATTGGCCATCTTCATATCTTACACAATACACCTCCTAAACCACACCCAAGCAAGTAAGACAACTTCTGGTATCTAAAGATACTTCTTCCCTGTAGCTGACTTAGCTAGTTGGCTCACTTGAAAATTTTCCACTCTCAACAGCCTAAAGTAGATTAAATGTGACCAGAGTTGGTTAGAAGTATTTTTCAGTATCAAAAGCTTACTGCTTACTTGACTTTATATGTGCCATGGTCTGCAATGCATCAGGTTATGTTGGCCTTGTTGCCCAGGTAGCACAGGAGCTTTCATACAAAGAAGTGTGGGCCTCTCTGCCACCTTCAGATTAATAACCTGAACCAGACATCTATAGAACCAGAGGTGGATACTTTTAATTATTCATTCTGCACATATGAACTTTGTTTAGTCTCTTGGTCCATCTGTATGTTATATAGTATCAAGTTAGTATTACGTGGAATTCCAAAAGATTCTGCATCATGTACCTAGAGGTACAATAGAGTCAAGACTTCATTATCCCCTTAGAGACTTGAACAGTCTAGGTGACCCACTCGTTCCCAGAATGCATTGTCAGCCATGCACTTTTGCCTGGACTTTTGATTCTGGAAAGATCTTTCTTCTGTACTTTGAGCTTGTAACTTACATTTGAGAAATGCTGTGTAGGGCAATTGGAGATATTTTTCCCTCTGCGAGATTCTTCCTTTGTGACTCGTATCAATTGGCTTATTTTAACTAGACAAAAGTTTCTGATTGTCTTGCTGCTTCAGGGCTAGGCTTTAAAAATCAAGCTATATTCTTCCCTATGCATCATTGACAGTCAACAACAATAATAATTGTAGGTCATAATTATCTTGTGACAATTATCTGGCTATTTTGATAATGCATCTTAATTTCAGAAACCTTCCGGGCAGAGTATAATGTTAAGCCTCTTCTTTGTTCTGATCACTTCATTGGATAGTCGTTCTAGGGAGGTATACAGGCTGTTAAAGTCTCAGACTATGTAGTTTCTCTTTATAGATAAGAGTGCTTGAAGAGAATAAGGCCAAATAGAAAACACTTCCATATTGTGTTTTCTCTGGCACAACATGGTCCATAAGAGCAGAAGTCAGGACAGTTAAAAGATGTTCCACATGCTGCCAAAATCAAAACATATCCTTGTTCTGCCTGAAAGTGAGGATTGTATAGAACCTGTGTTCATTCTTTCCCTTTCTTCCTCTGTCCAGCTTTTTCTGTTTTGAATTTTGACCAATTTAAATATTAGAAAACTCTGAAGTAAGACGGAAAAAGGCGAGTTAGCACATGAGCGTGTTTGACTCTGCAGTGGCACACCAGTTCCCCTTCTCAGACTAGTGGGCAGGTCACCACGGCCCATTCTTTGGAAGAGTGGACAACAAATATGCAGTTGTTCCTTGACTCTTCAAATACATGGTGAAGGTCTGCCTTTTATTCTATTATAATAATGCCATAAAGTTTAAGCATACGGTATATAAAATAATAGTGATTCTTTATCTTCCCTTGCACCTCTAAGTACCAGAGTTGAGATTCTGTAATGATTGAACCTTATTTTGACTATTTGTTTTATTGAATTTGAGTCAATGTTTTCTTTAGACACAATGTGGTGACTTAGTTGTCATTGTTGCTTTACTTTTCTAAGAATAGTGGCTACTTTGTTTGTCTCTTACATTCGGGGTGTCAAAAGTGAGTTCTGTGAAGTCCTCAAATGCCAATGGCTCTGACTACCCTTCAGCTCTGTCTGGAGATAGAATTACGGGGCTAGGTTGCCATGGTGCTCCATCAACATGCACTTTTTATTCCCCTATTAAAGATGTGGTAGGTATAATTTGCATTCCTCACAGAAATAAGGTCAGAAATAAAGGACAAGTCATAGTTTCCCCCAAAAGCTGAAAATATTATCAAACACTTTAGTCCAGAAACTGAATGTAACTTTCGTTGAGAGAATTTTAGATTCATAGGAGTTCTTATTCATAAACTCTAGGCTTTTAGAGATATGATACAGAATTTTACCTTTAGTGAGTCACTTTAGAATACCAAGGCAATATTTTTAGTTGAAGAAAAAGGCACAGGAGAGCTGGATCTGAAATTCGGATCTCAACTTCCAGTTTAGTATTTTTTCTTCTCATCCAGACACTGAGATAAAGCAAGTCCACGGTTGGGGACTTTGGGATTCTTTGTAGTTTTGGAGCTAAAGCCAATTAATATCCCTCACCCTTTCTGTTCTGCTTGTACCTTCCATCTTTTGGCTTTTAATTTCATAATTTTTCTTTAATTCTGTTAAGTTCTACTGTTTCATCTTTTTTTTTTTTCTTTAGAATGATAAGAAGAGAGAGTAGCTATTCTGTTATCTCATTTATGATTATGGAAAGGAAACATTCATTCATTTCTCATGTTCCAGCTTCATTTTCCTCTCAGACTGCAAGATGGGGAAGGTTTGCTTGTAGGCCATTTCAGTTCTAGTGTCTTGTCATTATCTAGGTTGACCTTGGCAAAGCAGTAGCTATTTTCAAACACCCAAATCTATGCTAGAGAGCAAGTAATCTAAACTTTGATAATTATATCTAATCTTTATACGTGTTTAATATTTTATACATCCAAAGAGGATTTGACCTCAGAAAATATCCCATTGTTCCCTTGGTAAAAAGTAAGTTTGCTTTTTCCTATTGCTTCTGTGTGGAGGGTCATGATAGCAGTCATGATGTCTGATTCTATATTTGTGGTACACTTGGAGCAGCTCAGACTGGAATTTTTCATTTAGTGGGGCTAATCACTGGAACATCTGAAGCGATCAGAAACTGGCATTTGTGGGAAATTTTAGCACTGAGAAGTTCAGCAGATCCCTGAGTAGGAATTTTGGTTTTCACGAAAGGACAGAGGTTGGCTTCTCTGAATCCCATGAAAATGACCAATTAAACCCTGGCACTTCATATACCTTGTGAGCAGCTCTGCAATACCTTGAAGTGTTATAGAGGAAAGTTGTGTTCTTCAGAGTGTCATCTTGTTATGTAGGCTCTGTGCAGGGGACAGTTGTCTAATGGACCTGATAGGCTAAAACTTGTGCTGCATTTGCCTTATGTCCCTCTGTCACTCATGTGGGTACCATACATGCACACTTCACAGATACACAGTGAGGGTGGTGAGAACCAAATGTGTTCCTCTTGTGTGAGCAGCAGCCGCTCTATCTGAATGCAGAGGCCTGGGTGGGTTGCAGCATCTTTCCTCCATCTCTCCTTTAACCGTGCTTAGGCTGAAACCCTTGCAGAGGGAGAATAGCAAATGGTGAAAGAAATGTACGTGTTGAGAAATGGAGAACACGTATGTTTAGAGGAGGTTGACGGTAAAGCAAAAGATAGTGCTTGTGGATAGTATTTTAGAAGAGAGTGATTGTGCCAAAATCAGCAAAGAGAAGTGAAGGACACAGCATAGGTTCTAGTTGTGAAAAGGCAGAGGTGCCCTAAAGTACAGGATCCCAGTGCTTGGAGCCTGCTGTTTATTCAGGGTCTACTTCAGGCCTACACTGGGGAAGTAAACGCTAAGTAACAATGCATGAATCAACATTTTTAACCATTTATTCTCTCTTCAGAATTTCACATTTTATTACTAAGTCTGTAAGAAATATTAACCTCCCCTCTCCACAGTGTGGTTCATTAACCAAAAATTCTATGTATGACTAGAATAATGAAGAAAGAAACAAATGTATTTTACTTAAAACCTACAGGAGGGAAGTTTCAGGTCTGGTGATTTACTCATTGCCTTGATGTTGGGTGTTCCAATCCTGCATGGCACTAATTACTAGAGCTTAAAATTGGTGCCCGTTTCTTTCCCTGGCATTTGAAGTTGCAGTGGTTAATATAGAGAGTATTCCAGGGCACGGTGCTGTTTACAAGCCTATAGTAATTTGGCAAAATGTTTTTAAAATTAAACCTAGAATATGAAAGTTATAGCAAAGCAATAGCAGCTACCTATTGTGTTGAGGGCCCTGTGTGGCAAGTACATGCCCTCCTCCAGACTTCCTCATCCGTGTTCCTGTTGTGTAGGTAACATTTAAAGACAACTGCCCATCAAGGACATTAACATGAGATCAAGCTAATATATGACCCACCCAAGTGTAGGCTCCAAAGCCGGTCTGCCCTTTAACTGTAAATAGGAAATCTCACAGAAGTGGGACAGATGCTCAATCACCTGTGAGTCTCATGCCAGTGTCCGGCATGATGGAGTCCTTGCTCAGACAGCAACTCAAGGCGGAGAACAGGTGAGGGGATGCAGTGGCCCACCCCACCACAATGAGAAGAAACTGGAGGTTTGTCCTTAGATTTCAAAGCATGCTTACTGTTTGCTAGTGTAGCCAGAACATTTTGTGATTACAGATGTCTGGTAACAATAGGGACAGTACAATTGTATAAATGCAAATGGCTTTGTAAACAAGTTATACAAGAGCTACTATATACAACTGTTTGTAAATTTATATAAATGCTTCCTGGTAAGGCCTTTTGAAAGTCTATTTCAGTCCCCAATATGCTATGTTCAAATGATTAAAACTAGCTTTTGCACTATTGACATTTTTTAAAAGTGAGAGTGGAAAATAGAGTGAATAAAGTTCGCATTATTAGGGCAAAAGCTGAAGTCCAGACAGAAACATGGCGTTAAAACAAAGAAATTTATAAATACAAAGTTTTAACTTTTCAGCTGCTATTTTTAAATGTGTATTTTAATTAGAATCCATTCAAAGCAAGACATCAAAACAGTACAATCAGAAATCTAATTATGATGTTCTAAGTAAGAGATACATTACAAACTATCCTTTGCAAGTATCACAGAGAGTCAGAATATGGTATTTATTCAAAGGCTCACTGTGGGCTCTGAAAGATTCTGGAGGATTCTTTCAAGCACATCCAGCATGTCTAAATGTTCCGCTGAGGATGCAGGGAGTGGGCAGCCTGACGAATGTGACTCCTAGTTGACTTGCTGAGCAGTCAGCAGCTCTGCTGTTTCACAAAGAGAGCCCAAAGTTGGAGAGGACTGAGATCCAGTGCAGGCATGTTTCAGCAGCACTGAAATCTAGTGGAGAGCCCCCCACATTCCCAGGTTGGGGAATGAGGAAGCCCAGGAAGAACCGGAGACCATCTTCAATGAGAGGATGTATTATTGGGCTCCGTGTATGTCCTGTATTGAGTGTAACCCTAACTGGGTCCAGAACTTGACGTTTCTCTCCCTGGCCAGCAGCACCTGACACTTTCAAGGGGTATAGTGTACACTGTTGCAGAGATGTGAGAGCTCCATTCCAGTGCTCCTTGGTCACTATCATTTCAGCTCTAGCCTGGACGGACAGTTCCTGTGTACACTGGTCCCTTCAGGCACCTGTTGTCTGTGTTTTTCTGCCTCAGGGTTTCTGAAGTCTTCAGAGCTTACTCGGCCACAACAACAGCACGGGGAACATCATCCTAAAGGGCAACCTTCAGCAGCGTACATTGGTGTCCCCACCTCCTATCCTTTAAAGGTACAGCCACTGTCATTTTTTGGTGCCAAACTAGTTCCCTTTTCCTAGAGTGGAAACCAGTGCAAGCAACTTTACTCTTCTCTCCCTCCTTGCTCATTTACCTGCTTCCTCATCTGGGAACAGCTCCAGATAAGCTACCTGCATCTAGATCCCTGACTCAGCCTTTGCTTTCAGGAGACCCTATACTGAGAGCTATCAGAACACACTTGGTACAGACTCTTCATGGCAGAGGGGGAGGGAGGGTTTCTCTGCCGTTTATTGTAACAAGCAGACCCCAGAGTTTAACTGAATAGAATCATCACAAAGGGATCTCAAGCCCTGAATCCCCTCATTTCTTCTGTGCAGAACTTTCTCCATGAGGAAGGTTTACATTAGTCTTAGCTTCATCCAAGGATAGCAAGTTTGGGGAATAGTCTTTAATATTCCTCAAATGATCTGTTGACTAAGACTATAGAATTTATTCCAGAGCACAGTGTGGTTTATCAGTGACTATTTGTTGTTTTAAGAAAAAGAAATCCTTCTCTTACAGCTATTTTCCTTCTGATAGCTTGCTGACTCTATTTCTAAAATACCTTAAAGAAATTAATTCAGAATCTAAAATGGGTGTTATGCCTAGAGTTTTTAGTCCATACAATTATGTAAATGGTATCTTTAAGATTTCAGTTTCCAAAATTTATTACTAACACATAGAAATGCAAAACAAAGCATTTCCTGCAACGATGCTAAACTCACCTAGTAATTTGGTGGACTCTTTGAGGTTCTGTACATACACAATCATGTCATCTGTGAATCCATATAGTTATTTAGAGCTTAGATATAATACTATTCTAAGTTCTCAGTGAAAGAAACTTAGAGTCTTTTTGTTACATTATCACAGACTTAAAAACTCCAATGACAAGGACCTTAACCTCTGAGGGCATCTGTCCTGCTGTTGAACAGTTCTCACTGTTAGAAATCTTGTTCATGCTTTGGGCTGAGCTGACTTCAGTTTCTCTGTGATAGACATCCAAAAAGTTGACAACTACAAACTTCTCCCCAGGCGCCTCAGCTTGGGTGAAGCAGTTCTCAGTGGCTTCTCTCATGATAAGACCTGAGGATGATCCCTGAATGTCCTGTAAAGAACACAGAATTGAAAAAAGAATCATACATGATCTAACCAGAGTTGTTTATAGCAGAATATAATGATTTTTTGAAAAGTCAGTGAATAAATGCTGAATGAAAAGGTTAGCTAGGGGATCATAGAAATGTTTCTTTGAGATGGGCTTTAAAACACATGCAGTTCCACCCCCCACCCCACCCACTCCGCTACCCATTGATGGGCTTTGTTTTTGAAAGATTAGAAAACCAGTAGACATATGTATATCACTGATTATTTTTAATAATTTTGTGCTATGGTTAGACCATAGCATTAAGAACAAGCAGATAAAGCAGATTTCATAACTTTAACAGCACTTAGAGCAATATCTTTCTTTAAAAGTATTGCAATTACAGACCTTAGGTCTAAGAACTACATCATCATTGCTCAGTTAAAAGAGGCAGATACACAACAGTTGGAAATCTTTTTCTTTATATAACTGGGAATTATGTTGAAAATTAAGCACAAATGATGGTTAAAAAAAGACTTTTAATGGCCTCTGATTATCATAGCTCACATGAACAGCTATTAAAAAGTTCAAATACAGTTGAACTTTTTCGGTAGGCTAATTTATAACAAAAATTAAATTAACTAAATGCTGTAAATAGTAGTGTACATAGTTTAAAACAGTTTTAAACTAGACAAGTATAAATTAGAAAACCTGATTTTTGAAAGCCATGAAATGAAAAGTAGCAATATACCAACAAGCACATTAAAATGTACCAGCATCATTAACAGTAAAGTTTAAGCCTCAATTAGTTCTGCAGAAAGAATAATGGTATGGTAACAAATTCTGATACCTCTGAGTCCAGAACATTCTCAGATAACACCCACGCTCAACAGTTCTCCCAAGAGATCAAATCTGGAGGAGTGGGAGTGTTGTTCCTGACAGTAGTGACCCTCTGTTCTTGAATCTAAATCATGAGGGAGCCCCTGCAGGATACAATGGGGCAGGCAGTGGGGCTGGACTGGGTAGAGAACACAATCTTTTCATGGCCCCTTTAAAACATAATAAAAGAAGGGTTGACTTTTCGTGCATTCAGCAATGAGTTGCATTGTAGAAGCATTTTTAGTTTAAGGGTAATTGGTAATAATTTGTTTTCTGGAGGATAAGACTATGAATCTATTGTGATTTTCAAGATCAGAACATACACCACAGAGCAAATAAAAACCATGGAATTTGCTAGAATTAATATCCTCTAGTGACAATACAGTGGAAATATGGATCAGATGGGCAAAATTTCTCTGATTGCCTTTCTGGACAACACTGGAAAGGATGCTTACGCCCATGATTCAATAGTGATTTTAGTGAACACACTGTTTAGGCCTTTTAAAAAATATTAGAATATTTGAAGATAAATGCAGAGATCACAGTCAGACACTAAAAACTGAGCTGGAAGTAGACACTATATAAGAGAGGTGTGACATAACAGGCTACTGCAAATGTAATTCCTAACCACTGGCAAAACCTATTTCATTTTCTGGGTCAAAATCACCATGAGATACCAAAAAGTATGGATATAATATTCTTCACTCACTGACTGATAGCTAATTCTCTGCTACTGATAACCCATAACAACATTTTTTCAAAGAATGGCATCTTCTCAAGTGGATTCTTTTTTCCTGAGATATTCTTTCC
>NW_006434367.1:502753-507773 GCF_000325575.1 Pteropus alecto
GATTTTTCAAAGAAAAAGGCACAGAAAGACTTGGGACACAGATGCCTCATAAACGCCTCTGTACTGAACAAAGTCCTCTGCAGCAGGCCAATTTACATACTCTGGATGTTAATTTTTGCGATTTTAACAAAATGTGCACTTTCTCTGGGGGTCTTACATCTTCATTATTTGACAACATGACATAATGTCTTTTCATAAAGCAAGGTGAAAAATCAACATTTTTTTTCTGACTATAACTAACACTGGTCCAACTGAGCATTACTAAAGAGATTAAAATAAGAAGCATCTAGTGACAACCAAATATGCTATGGAATTTTTAAAAACAATTTTTTAAAAACTTTTCACAGCAAAGATGCAATTCTCAATTGCTATACATATGCTGGTCATAACTGTGGCTTGCTTGTTCAGACTTCTTTCCCTTGCATTATAATATTGATATTTAATAGGAAAATAAACTACATAGATTTTTATCTGTATGCATCCATTTGCAAATTTCCTTACAAAAGAGGACAAAGCACATAGGCATTCACAAATTCTATGCCATTTCTGTTAAAATTGGTATCTATACACTATATTACAGTATTAACAATGTTTGTTCTACCCATTGGGTAGGATATGTGCATAATATATTCAAGTTATATACAGCACCTTACAAATAAAACATAAGAAAAGACAGACACCTGAAGAAGCACCATTGTAAGTGAGGCACAACAGAGGCAGGAGCACAGAGTGCAACAGTGGTGGGAGGTTGGTTCCTATGTCTGCTAAAACCAGAACACGAGACTACTTGATTGCTTAAAAACTACAGACATGCAGAGTCCTCTGAAGTGATATGGATTCATATAATATGCATGTATCTCTGTACAGCTCTTAAAGCCTCATCACATTACACAAAAATAAGCACACATGACAAAAGAAAGAAAAGAATGAAAGGAAGACAGTGCTTTCTTAGCAAGGTATCCACTCACACACGACAGCTTTCTAATGCAGCCAACCTAGAAAGCAGCAGCAGCAGCAGCAGCAGCAGCAGCAGCAGCAGCAGCAGCAGCAAATGACTGTCTAACCCTGGCAGAAATGATAAACTTGAATTATGCAAAAGATGTAGCACTATGGGTAGTAGGTAAAGTAACCTAAGCTTGATTCCCAAAAAATGTAGGATATCACAAGTCAGGAGAGTACTTTCCATTTTCTATCCATATCTTTGATCTCTGGATAGAAGGTTCTGGCAGCTGGTAGCAGGGCTTCGTTGGAATCTATAAAAGGTGCCGCAAAGCTGCCGAGACTATCATTTGTGACCTGGGATGAAAAGTAAAGTTTCTTAATCTGTGACTTTGGTGTGCCACTGTTAGATATCGTGTTCCTCATACTGAGGGGAGACTTGCCAGTTTGTCACTAAATCGTGTTATTTTATCTAAATTTGCCAAGGAATGGTAATCTAGGTGAATGTAAGCAGCACGGGAGCGTGCGTCCTTGCCCTTCAACTGGGGTTGGGGATGTTGGCAGCAAGCGAGGAGGCAGACTTGGGAAAACATGTCACAGTACAAAGGCTCAGTGCCAAGCACATGCATATTTCTGTTTTTAATCACTTAGACAAAATAAAAAAGTTAACAAAAACCAGGTATCCTTCCTAGGTTTTTTTCCTTCATACACTGTTGAGATTTCAAAATTCTAAGAAAAATGAACAGCATACCAATTAATGTTGCCCTTTTAAGTAGCAAATCTCAAGAAGCCAGCACCAGCACAACAAACACAAGATGTGAGGCGGCTCAGTGATGCAGGAGTGTATGCCGACATTGGATGGACTTGCTTTTGAGGGGTTGGGGCTAGACGGGGTGTATCTCAGGGCTATGGGCCAGTATCTGAAGGGCATCACACAAGGACTCTTAGTATAAAGGACTTCCTAGAGAAAAGAGCAATTGGATGGAAGATAGAGGATCGCCCCTGTCAGGATGCAACTACTGGTTCTGAGAGGAAGGCAGGAATTTGAATGGATTCTTCTAGATCAGAGAAGCTTTCTGAAAGTGCTTGCCTCTTGACACCTTCTCATTCCTATGAAGATGAAGGTGAAGAAGATCAAATAGAAATACTAAGAAGTTCAAGACGTACTCATCCGTGTACCACATTCCTATGCTGGTATTAGAAGGCCTCCAGTTTACTGTTGGCCTCTATTTCCTCTCCCATAAATTTGAGCTAAAATTAGTGGCTATATGTATATCCTCATGACAAATCTTTGTAAGTTTTAAATATTGTCTTCTGCTATCTTGAAATTTCTTGTGGCTTGTGTGTCCATGTGTATATGTAGTACAGGAGGTTAAGCTTCTTTAACACTAAATTTTGGTCAGGAACACAACAAATAGATTAACTTTTTAAATATATAATTCGTTTAAGCAAACTCTCCTTTGTACTAAGGACTGCTTCAGTGTCTAAAGAACACTAGACTTTCTGAAAAAGCAAATATATGCCTGAAGACTGTATTACTTTAAGTGGGACTCAAGAGGCTAAGCCTCAAGACAATTCAAGTCATGGTTTCATATGTCTCTGTCTTTAAATAACTATTTAACTTAAAGGGCAATTCTCTAGAGTGGCTGAATGGGAGGAACCTTTCTTTTGAAGGATGATTAAAGTTATTTGAATTAAATAATTATTTTTGCCAATACTGTGGACATCTGCAAAATGTTTGTATACTTACAAAATGACTAAGGAATTTACAAGTTACTGACCTTTGTTCATTTTTGCAGCAGGTAGGAATGTTAAGGACTGTAAAACCATTTTGAGTTAGAGCTATAGGGTGGGTTCACCTGCTTTATCAAAATTGCAGGCAAGGTTTGGAATGATGGCATCATTAACTAACTTTGTCATTTTGCATCTGAGAGAACACCTGACCAATAATCTACCCTGAATCCCCACCAATGGAGTGCTGACTGGAACAAGTGCTTCTTAATCTTCCCTTGACTGGGAGAAATGAGGCTTCATTCCACAAAGTTTGCCAGCTTCCTTCAAGCACAGGCTTGTGATCCAGGCAATGAGCTGACCCGTCAGGAGGCTCTAGGGAAGTGGGAAAGACCTGAGTCTCTGGTCCTGAGTCAAGGCTCCCAGGGCTCTGCCCAGTCTTGGAATGCCTATTGCAACCCTCAGCATACACGCTTCCAAAGAGAGCCTGGAATATAAATGACAACTGTTGCTCACCTTTTTTCTCCAAGAGTTTGACTAGTTCCGTGGATGTTTCTGGGTGAAATGAATAAATCTAATGAAGATTCTAATCCTCAAAACTCAACCAAAACCAGTGACCTACCAACCAGCCAAGAGAAGCAGCAGAAAGGAGCAGAGAGTAGCAGACAGGACTTGCAGTTCAGACCAGTCTTTCAGGTTTCAGACAACAGCACGAAGTCACCTCACTGGGAAATTCACCTTGGAGACCCAGAGACAGAAATGAACACACATGTGCTTATTTGGCATTAAAAATGCAGAGATCAGAGTCACTGAGTCATCATTCCAATTCATTTTGTTACGTACAGAGGCCAAAGGGACCTAACCTGCTCAGAGCAGGCGAGTTGCTACAGAGAAGCCCTCCCATGGTGCGGTATCGGTTGAAATTATCGGTTTGTGCTGTTATAAACCCCAAATGCTTACTTCTGCAGAAGAAAGTTATTTATTTTACATAAGGACAAATTTTTGTAAATCTCAGCAATATTAAAACTAGGACTAACAATATTTAAAATGTTTCTAGTTGCATTTTAACTGCATGTTGTGCTTTTTATCCTGTGCTTTTAAAGTCACCCCTCCACACACACACCCCTGCCATGCACTGTTTTGTAACTGACCACCCAGTTCTGGCCACCACTGTAAAAGCTGAGTGAACTCCCACAGGAGTTTGGGTTTTGAGCACTGCATTCCTCCAAGAATGCTGCACCAATACTTTTGAAGTGTAATGGCTTATTATCATGCTCGGCAATGTGGCGTTCTTTTGTCAATTCCAGGGACTTCCTATACATAAAGAACCCACTGCCGGCATCACTCACACCAAGGCCAGGCGGCTGCATGGGGAGGGACTGCTGAGAGTCTCTCGAACACTGATCAGCCGTCCAGGATTGAACTGAACTATCTAGGAAAGGAGAGAGACAATGAGAATACACTGAGAAATCATATATTTCAACAATATTAAAAATAACCACCTTGCATTTTAAATAATTTATTGCATAAAATAATGTATGTATCTGAGTATGTTTCATGCTACAGTGAAACAAACCTAAATGATTGAAGAAACTGCACTGCTGGAGGATGAGAGCAGCACTTTATGATACTGGATACATAAATGCTTGTGTTGGGTTCATTTTTTAATAAAATATGCAGCCTAAGACAAGCTGAGTAACTCAACAAGTAAGAAATGCTGGAACTTAGTACTTCCTATCTTTCATCCAAAAGTCTTCAAATGCTTCAGTGATGCACTGCTATCTAATGCAAATTCTTAAAATAATAACGACTTTCTTGATTTATGTAAGTTAGCATATGTTAGGCTACCTCCCTAAATATCTTTCCTTGCGTGATTGTGGGGAACATTCCGGGGTATCCCTTGAGCCTAATAATAATCCACAGGTGAAAAGACAACATACAGAACTTCATGTAACACAGTTCTCTCATATATATTTGAAACAATTAAGATAGTGCAACTTTTAAAAACACATTATCATAACAACACAAATTAACTCCTTGCATTCATCTAACTTCTCTACTTTATACCTTGGCACAAAAACAGGAATTTTGAAACATATTTTTAAAATAAAATAAAAGTTCCACACCTTGGAATAAAAAGCAAACTGGCCAATTCTTCCCCATGAGAATATATAATAATGCTTCCTTCTTTATTCAGTTAATTATAAAACAGGCTGTTCTGGCCTCTTTCTCTGCAGTCTCCTTTCATAATTAAATAAATCAAATACCTCCGTGGGTTTCACTTCATGATATCTTCAAAGCATGCCTTTCTCTGTGTTTCCATGACCGCCTTTTGCCAAAACCATCCCTT
>NW_006434367.1:507798-525862 GCF_000325575.1 Pteropus alecto
TCCCTACACCTGCCCCCAAATAAACACTGTTTACGGTCAGACGGGTCAGACCGGGCGGAAGTTGCATTATCTCGTCTAGTTTGCATGCAATTCCCCTGAAAGGAATCAGAAACAAAGACCACATTTGCACATTTGGTTTTACTTAGTTGTAGCACATAAAACTGAACAACACTGTGCTCAGGAGCGGAGGGGCAATGCAGCCTCCTTCTGTCATCAGTTTCTTTTTCAACTCAAGTGCATGTTGGAGGGTCAGACAAGGTTCCCAGGCTTCCTGTCTGTGCTCCCGGAGTTGTAGGCAGTCTGCTCCCTCTGTGCCCGTTGCTGTGCTGGTGATGGAAGAAAGAGGCTCCTGGGTAGTGGCCCATCACCTCGCTGTACGTCGGGGGTGGCCCCTCCATTCTCCCATTACTGCTGCAAGTGCTGGCACTTATGCCCGAATTGCTGCTGGGTGGGCACGGGCCCCCATTATAAACTGAGATGTCTATCAGATCGCTGTCGAATATGGTCCGGTTGGGCGGGGCCCTTACAGACTCTCGGTTGAGTTCCATCTGCTGTTCAGGGTCCCTGAGCTGCAGCGTACAGGGTCCCTGGTAAGGGGGCGGCTCTTCCCCATCAGACAGGGAGATGGTGGGGGGAAGGTCGATCTCGTGCTGCACGTAGGGGTAGGTGGGCTGGAAGCGGCTGAACCGATCCCTCTGGATAAAGGACGGAGCAGTAAACCTGTCCCTAGAGCGTGGGGCATACATGATCTGCAAGGAAAAGAGGAAAAGCTTGAAAACATTCTTGGCACAATAATGATCACAACCACGATGATATCAAGAAAATTCGTGCTTAGTTTGTGTTCTCACCCATCTGAAAACCTTTTCCGCTAACAAAACAAGAAAAGACTATTGGGGACGGGGGAGGGTGGAAATGTAGTTTTCTTATTCCTCATGACTTAGACGACTCACTTTACCAAACTATAGTTTATCCAAGATGGTTCAATAGTGGAGAATTGTGGTTAATTAAAATTTTGGGTTTAATGGTAGTGATTGCATATGGTATGTATGCATTCTCCACTGTTTCACATAGAATAAAATAGTAACTTCTCGAGTGCAGTAAATAGTAACACAGGGGAAAAGGGCTGTGTAGACAGCCCTCTAGTCCTGTCCACCACCTGGTCCAGGCCTCAACTCCTTTACCTATAAAGTAAGTGGACTGGCCCACCTGCTTTCTCTGTGCCTTCTAGCTCTCATATCTATGATTCAGAGGGACGAGGAGTGGCTCAGAGTTTTCATTGTAAATGTAAATTATAATTTCACATGATGGTACTTAGAACAGGTAGGCACTGGGTCAAATTATAAATTATTTATAAAAGCTTAGTTTCCTGTCAATTACTTAGAAAAATAGAGAATAAGTGACTTCTTTTTCTTCCTGATTTCTAAACTTTTCCAGTAATTTTTTTCTAGATAAAAGTTTCTTGTAGTTATTTTTAGTAACTGATGTAAAAAATGTTTTGTATTCCAAAGTAAATATGATTATAGATTTTTTCCCAAAGTGAATTCTTACATAATCCTCTCATCTATTCCACCATCCATTCTTCTAGAGGAAAGATTATACACACACACACACACACACACACACACACACATCCATTGACTTTTCCAATATATTTTTAACTTTAAGGTAAAAAACTGCTATTTTTAAAGTCGTATTATTAAACTTGAAGATGTGGAAATGAATCATGCTATATTTATAAACGGTGCCCACATCTGCCACCCCTCATTATTAGCAGCTATGGGATCATGTTAAGATCGGTGATTCTCAACCTGTTTTCTGTAAAGAGCTTTAGACTAGC
Organism: Pteropus alecto; assembly: GCF_000325575.1. Lineage (NCBI taxonomy): Eukaryota > Metazoa > Chordata > Mammalia > Chiroptera > Pteropodidae > Pteropus > Pteropus alecto. Next base: position 509,636 of record NW_006434367.1, read on the forward strand.
ACAAATAATTTCTAGGAGATTGTAGGGGAAAACCCCCTTTCCTGTTTTTTAAACCAAAGTTATAAGTATATCCCTTAATTTAAATGTGTTATTTCTTAACCTATGCTGTAATACATTTAACCTTTACATCAATTTTGTTGCAATGGTTTATTTCTCTCATTCTTTCTCCCATGCACATGGGGTTCAGCAACTTCCTCCTGCCACCCACACCCCTCCCTTGTCCAACTCCTTACCTCTGAGGCACCTGGCCGAGAACCAGAGCTGTCTGAAGGCCACAGGCGCCCTTCCTGGTGGTGGTATGGTGGGATGGGTTGGTGGGGTGGAGGTGGGGGAGAGATTGCAAGAAAATCATTAGTTTCATACAGCAGCACCTAAAATCAGGGAACCATATTTCTCCTTGACAGTAGCAAATCTGTTTAAAACAGGGACTAATGAAGAATTGTTCATATATATATCAAACATCTAAAAGGATAATTGTGACTAAAAAGTTAAAAATTTTAGGTTTCTACCAGATTTGAAATAGATTTGAAGTAAATATCATTTAAACTATACACTTTTGTGTTTGAAATACATTCCAAATGTCATCAAACCATATTCAATCACTACCTAGATTTGGGTAGGGTCTGGATGAATTAAGCTCTTATACCAGGGCCTACCCCATGCAAATGTGGATTACCGCACCTGGCCAAGTATCAGTCAAGGCCTTTTTGTGATTTGGCTTCGAGTTAAGCAGCAGCAGCAGCAGAAGAAGAAGAAGAAAATCACTGCCCAGCTACACTGGTTGGCTTTCAAACTGAAAACTGAGTTTCCAAAGCCTGAATGCCCTTCGAGCATCTTCTTGTCAATTTATTCTTCAGTCCATATATCCCCAAGGCAGATGGAACCAAACAGTAGGCATTATTAAGGATCATTTTTAACACCATAAATTTGTTTATGAAACACTTCAATTTGTTATCTCTTTTTAACCTAAATTGTTGGCTACTAGCACAGGTCCTTTGGACTATTAGCAAAAGGCCTGTTATTATAATCAAGATAATAAGTACTATGTTGGGAGCAGATGTCTGTATTTTTGGATTCCCAGGAATATTTGTACATGACCCTGTGTGATCACTGAGCCTCGTGAGAGCTTAAAGGGCACATAAGTAGATCTGCGAGGTAAAACATCCTGAAGTCTCTCTTGCTCTTTTTTTAGGCCAGTATTCTAATACAAATATCCCCTCTGCTGCTAAACAGGGTATTTGTCCAATACATACAACCTGTTCCTAAGATACCCACAGGACATCATGAACATAGCAGCAAAAATATGAACAGTGTTAAGAGGAAGTTTGGGCTTAAGCTTTAACTATAAAATTATGTAATGGACCATTACGGCTCTGGCCTGGCGACAAGTGGAAGACCTAATCAAACCTAATGAAGTAGCTGACCCACACCTTTTACTGGGCCCAAGGTAGCTTGCACAGCACTTTAGAGTTTTCGCTAGGATCAAAGTGAAACAATCACTAGAATTCTGGGTTGTTATAGCAACTTTCATACTGAAAACAGCATAAAAACTCATCCACAGCTGTTTCCAAGACTAATAATTCTGCCCTACCTTCTCTTTCTTCCTACAGACTGGAGCTCAGCTCTGTCAGCTCTAACCTTCCATCTAGAGAACTGGCACCAGGAAACAGTGAAAACAGCAGATTAAAGCACAGTGTGGAGCATAACAGCCAGAAATAAAACCATCAAATGAAGTGAGAGGGAAGTGACCCAGAAGTAGCGGGTTGCACATTTTCTGAAAATGAAAATAACCATCCTCAATGGCTTTATTCCCCTAGAAAGTGACAAAACTTGAAAAACTGCCTAAGAGATTAAAACTTGTGCACACTCAATCTTATATTTCACCAAATTCACATCAACATTCTTGTTACTAAATTCATTTGGCACTTTTTGGCCCTCCTCTTACTTGGCCTGCCAGTAACACTGAACCTTCCTCTCTTGTTGACCTCAGTGACATCACCCTCCTCATTCACACCCTGGCTTCTCTGGGCACTTTGCCTTCTCCTTGGGGGCGAGGGTACCTCTAGCTCTGCATTGTGGTTAAATGTTGTAATTCCTCAGAGCCCTGTCTGGGGCCCCTCTCCTCTCATTGAGGTGTCCCTGGGCTACCTCATCCCCTCTGCAGTTTACAGGGCCATCCTCATTGGGATGGGTCTGTCTTTGGTCCCACCTTTTCCCAGGAGCTCCAGACTGGTCTAGCCATGGGGGCCTCCTGGACTCCAATGAACTCCTAAAACTAAACATGTCTAAAGTGGAACTCATTGACTTCTCCCCCAAATCTTTCAACCCTCCGTACTGCTGTGGCCTCATCAAGTCGCCACTCTCCGTCACCCCTACTCCACTTCCCTCTATTGCTACCATTACTATTTCAGTAATGATGTAATTTCTTTAACTACTTACTGACAATTGCCTCCCACCTCAAACTTATTCACTTTTATAGGACACTTATTTTTCTGGTCTTTCACTCAGGTGGTTCATAGAGTCATTAAAACTATGAGATCTGTAAGATGCTGTGGTAGAAATGGTTAGGGCCAACAGTCCAGAAGCTGTCATTCCAGTTCTATGCCTCTGCTGATATGTAAAGAACCCAGACCTAGAATATGACCAGAATTCTAGAAAGGCTGGATCCTAGCAATCTTGATGGAAAAGGAACTGCTTTGCTCTGGCACTCATGTTACAACCAGCTCTGGACACCCTTTTCTAGTCTGCCCCATGCTAACTATCGCCATACTGCCCTTATTAGCACTGAATTTCTCATGCTGCTGGTGGAGCCGCTGATTCTTGCTTTTACTGGTGAGGTGAAGTCCTCTGACTAAGATCCGGCTCTCTGGATCATCTGAAGAGCCTGCGCATAGCTGAATTCAAAGATGTGGGCCTTCTTGTCTAGACTTCTCAGTTTCTTCATCTCCAAACACTAGTGATGACATTTTCAGAGAGAAGGAGACTCATCTTATGGCATCTACTCAAATGGCTGCAGTTCTGGGTCCTCATTATGGAACTTTATCCCAACAATGAAGGCTTTAATGCTCTTGGCAATGCTTATATTGTTACATTAATTTATACTCAGAATAAGTTGTGAAATAAGATAATACTTAAAAGTAGTTTACAGAATTTTGAGCAATAAGAACAAAATTTTGCTAATATTTTTACACAGGATTAAATTCATTTCCTTCCTTATAGCTGTTTCCTTGTAAGAATACCAACTGAAAGGAAGGGAGGTATCCACTGTCTGTTCATTCGTTACTTCACTGCACATTTACTAAGTACCTCCTGGCAGTGGATCTCAATCCTTTTCCATTGCAACACGTGAGATAATGTACACACATAACCCAACAAGTAATGTGCCACACCTTCCTATGGGGTAGATGGTAGGGGTGGAGCACGGGGTCTGTGCAATCCCCAGGTTTAACCTATTTCTCCAACCCCTTTGTTCCACTCAAGAAAGCGTTCTGGAATGCAAATGAGTTAGGGAGACATTACTCTAGGGGTAACTTTGAATCAATTCTAGTCTATTTTGTAAGGTATATTATTCTCAAATCACTCGTGTTTTATCTATTATTAGTACCAGTTACTTGAGACACACATTAAAACTGAGCAGGACACACAGGGGACTGTCCTGGAAGCTTACAAGAAGGGCATCCACTCTTCGGAGCCTTCTCTGTATACGCAGTGCCTTATATGCATGTTCCTTATTCTCCAGTTTTCTCCCTGGAACGAAGGCTCTGTGACAAGAAAGGTAATGACTGATTATCTGATGACAACTTAATATTACCCAGATGGATGACACCTCTATCAATAACCAGTGTAGATCTGTAATAGCAAATGCATTCTGAAGTGGGAAAGCCTTAGGCCACGATCCTGGCCCTGCTGCTCTTCAATCTGTGACCTGAGACAGCTTACTTAGTTGCTCCAAACCTCATTTTCCTTACTTGAGGTTGTTGTGAGGCTCAGATACAATGTATGTAAATTCTTTAGCACACTGCCTTGCACATCAGTATTCAGTATATGGTGGCTCTTAACATTGCATGTAACAATTACCTGCTGCTATACACAACTAAAGTAAAGATAATTTTCAATTACCTCTTTTAAAATAAATGACTTCACTGAAATTTCCTCATTTCTTTGTCTATTTACAATATCATCTATCCAAAAAGTGGCATTTTGAATGGAAAGGCTAAAAAGATGAGAGAGGCTTAAGTAAAGTTACATTTATCTCAGATTTCTTCCTAAGATTTCTTCCTAAGATTCCTAAAACAAGCATTACCCATGAGACTCTTCATAGAAAGTTCTTCTCCCTGGCTTTCTGGGTGCTACAAAGAACAAAGGCCCACAGTTGCATAATAACTCTCTGTACTCTTAAAGCATTAGCTCAGCCTGGCAATTAGCTATCCACTGAGGAAATCATCATGAGTACAATCATCAGGAATTCCCTTTGCCATGCACTATTCCTTTTGATGTCATGAAGTGAAAGCAGGGAGACAGTAGGCCAGTTAAAAGAAACAACAAATTTTATGGAACTCAATTTTGTGACAAGCCTTGTTTTTTCTTGAACCTTCTTTTATTTGCTAAAATGAAATCTTTATTGTTAATGAATACATTATTTGTCATTCTCCTGCTAATTTAGTCACTATCAGGCAATCATTCAGGTTTGACCATCTCTGAGCAGGGTGATAACATTTTTCTTTTGTGGGCGGAGCCTGACTGCAGTAAACATGCCAAGGGAGAGCCTTTCCCTTGTGACAGTGTCACCCAGCCTAGATCTACAAAAAACACAACCACAGCATATGCATGACTACACACAGAGACATGAGTACACAGATGTAGTTTGTTTCTTACACTAAGTACACTTTGAATCATAATATCTGGTGTTCTGACCTCCCTGACTTGGCCCTGGAAGTTGCTTCCATGAGGCCTTTGGTGAGCACAGGCACTGGGACTCAGGCCTATGAAACCCCTTGACCACCCTGAGTGGCAAGCTAGTAATCAAGGGGCTCTAGTGAATCTATCTTGTGGAACAGGGTCGTAGGACAGCTCCAAATCTTGTAGGCTTAATGACATGCATTTTCAGGCTTCTTTACACCTGATAAATCATTGTACGTTCCTCCTTCTGAATGGTCAATGAATAGCCATATTGACAGAAAATTTTCCTGTGAGTTGACTCTGCTTGACTCTGAAATGGATGCACTAAAGATTTTAAAAAGTCATCTGATTTTCCAAATGATTGTCTTTATGATGCCAACAGTGTTATTTGCAGACCTGGAACATGACTAAATTTTTTTCCCTTTAAATCTGACCATCTGGCACATTTTTGGCAGGGGGGCGAGGGATGGTGAGTGGGAAATCAAAATTGACTCTTTTCCTTTTTATTGTGGTAAAACATACATTACATAAAATTTGCCATTTTAATCATTTAAAAGTATACAGTTCTGTGGCATTAAGTACATTCACATTGTCATGTAACTATTACCACCATCCATCTCCAGAACTTTTCATCTTCCCAAACTGAAATGCTATACCCATTAAACACTAACTTCCCATTCCTTTCTCCCCTCAGGCCCTGGTAACCACCATTATACTATCTGTCTCTATGAATTTAACTATTCTAGGTACCTCATATAAGTAGAATCATACAATATTTGCCTTTTTGTGGGCATATATTGTGTCCTTATTTCACTTAGCATAATGTCTTCAAGGTTTATCCATTTAATTAAAAAAAGGTTCATTCACATTGTAGTATGTGTCATTCATTTTTTTTTTTTGAGGCTGAATAATATTCCATTGTAGGAATAGACTATATTTTGTTTATTCATTCATCAATTGATGGATAGTTTGATTGTTTCCACCTTTGGGCTATTGCGAATAATGTTGCTATGAAGAGAAATATAAAAATATCTCTTTGAATCTCTGCTTTAAATTCTTTGGGGTATATCCCCAGAAGTGGAATTGCTGGATCATATGGTAAATCTATGTTTATTTTATTTTTTTTGAGGAACTACCATACTCTTTTCCATAGTGGTAGTACTATTTTATATTCCCACCAGGAGCGCATAGGGTTCTAATTTCTTTGCCAACATTTGTTATTTTCTGTTTCTTTGATAATAGCCATTCCAATGAGTATAATGTGGTATCTCATTATGGTTCTGAACACTAATCGTACACAAATCAGTTAAGATTCTCAAGAGAAACAGAACCAACAGGATGTGTGTCTATCTATTATCTATCATCTATCATCTGTCTGTCTGTCTGTGTGTCTGTCTATCTATCTATCTATCTATCTATCTATCTATCTATCTATCATCTAGCAATCATCTATTTATTATAATAAGAGGCTCTTATTATTATAATAAGAGTCCCACAACCTGCCACGTGCAAGATGGAGAACCAGGAAAACTGGTGGTATAGTTCAGTTAGAGGCTGAAGTTCTAGAACCAGAGGTCCATTGGTATAAATCTTGGATGACAAAAGCCTAAGAACCAAGAGCTCCAATGTCAGAAGGCAAGAGAATAGAACATCCTAGCTCAAGAAGAAAGAGAGAAAATATGACCATCCTCCACCTTTTTGTTCTAGATAGGCCCTCAAGGAATTGGAAGATACCCACATTGGGGAGGGCAGACATTCTTTATTCAGTCTACTGAGTCAAATGTTAATCTTTTCTTAAATTATTCTCATATATACATCTAGAAACAGTGTTTTATCATCTATCTGGGTATGCTAAGCTCAGTTTTGCTGACACGTAAACTTAGCTATCACAATTAGTGGTACTGAGCTCTTTCCATATGCTTATTGGCCATTTGTATATCTTCTTTAGAAAAATGTCTATTCAAGTCCATTGTCTATTTTCAAATTGGGTTATCTATTATATTGCTGTTGAGTTGTAGAAGTTCTTTATGTGTTCTGAATATTAATCCCTTATCAGACATATGATTTTCAAATATTTTCTCCCATACTGTGGTCTGCCTTTTCACTCTCTTGAGAGTGTTCTTTTACAAATAAAAGTTTTTAATTTCTGAAGTCTAATTTATTATTTTTCTTTTGTTGCCTGTGCTTTTGGTGTCATATCTAAGAAACCACTGCCTAATCCAATGCCCTAAAGCTTTCCCCCACCCTTGTTTTCTTTAAGAGTTTTATAGTTTTATAGTTCTTACATTTAGGTTTTTGATCTATATTATTTTTTTGTATATGGTATAAGATGAGGATACAATGTCATTATTTTGCATGTGAATATCCAATTTTCCCAGTACCTTTTTTGAAAAGACTTTCCTTTCTTCTTGATTGGTCTTGGCACCCTTGTCAACAATCATTTGACCATATATGGGAAAGTTTATTTCTGGGCTTTCTATTCTATTCCATTAGTTTATATGCCAATACCACACTGTTTTTGTTATGGTAGCTTTGTGGTAAGTTTTAAAATCAGATAGTGTGAGATATCCAAATTTGTTATTCTTTTTCAATATCATTTTGGCTATTTGGAGGTGGGGGTTCCTTGAGATAGCACATGAAGTTTAGGATAAACTTTTCTATTTCTGCAAAAAAACTTAATTGAGATTATAATAGGGATTGAGCTGAATCTGTAGATTGCTTTGGATAGGACTGACATCTTAACAACATCAAGTCTTACAATATGTGAATAAGAGATGTCTTTCCATTTATTTATATCTAATGTCTTCCAGCAACATTGTATAGTTATTAGTGTACAAATTTTTTACTTCCTTGGTTAAGTTTATTTCTAAGCATTTTATTCTTTTTGATGCTATTGTAAATTGAATTGTTTTCTTAATTTCTTTTTTGGATTGTTTATTGTTAGTGTAAAAAAATGCAACTGATTTTTGCATGTTGATTTTGTATTCTGCAACTGTTAAATTTGTTAATTAGTTCTAGCAAGTATTCTTTGTTTGGTGGAATCTTTAGGGTTTTCTATATGTAGATCATTTCATTTGCAAAGAAGTAATTTTACTTGCCTTTATAGTTGAAATGCCTTTTATTTCTTTTTCTTGACTAATTACTCTGACTAAAACTTCCAATAAATACTATGTTGAAAGGAAGTGGTGGGAGCATTTGACATCTTGTTGCCTGGCATATGTTGTCAGGTTTGGCTCAAATAAACTCTTATAAAAATTCTAAGAAAAAAAAAAGAAAGAAAAGTAAAAAGAAAAGAAGTGGTAAAAGCATACATCCTTGTCTTTTTCCCGATCTTAGAGGAAAAGCTTTCAATCCTTCACCATTGAGTATGATGTTAGCTGCAGGCTTTCCACAGATAGCTTTTATTTTATTGAGGTAATTTCCTTCTATCCTAGTTTTATGAAGGTTTTTATCATGAAAAAGTGTTGAATTATGTCAAATACTTTTTCTGCATGATGAGATAATCATGTAGTTTCCCCCCTTCATTCTGTTAATGTGTTGTATTATATCGATTGATTCTCCTATGTGGAACCATTTTTGCATTACAGAAATAAACTCACTTGGTTATGGTATATAATCCTGTTAGGATGCTGCTAAATTCAGTTTGCTAGTATTTTGTTGTGGATTTTTGCATCAATATACCTAACAGATATTGGTTTTCTTTTCCTGTTGCATCTTTGTCTGGTTTTCATATTACGTTAATGCTGGCCTTATAGAATGAATTAGAAAGTATTCCTTCCTCTTCATTTTTTTTTGGAAGAGTTTGAGAAGTGGAGTCAATTCTTCTTAAAATGTTTGGTAGAATTCACCAATGAAACCATCTGGTCCAGGGATTTTCTTTGTTGGGAGGTTTATGATTATTGATTCAATGTCCCTACTAGTTACAGAACTATTCAAAATTTCTATTTCTTCATAATTCAGTCTTATTAGGGTGTGTTTCTAGGCATTTGTCCATTTCATCTAGGTTATTCAATTTGTTGATATACAATTGTTCATTGTACTTTTTAATAATCTTTTTTATTTCTGTATCTCTTGGATTTTTTTCCATATGAAGGATACATTTATAGCTTTAAACGAGAGTAATCTGTGACCACGACTTACTGGGGCTTCCCTGCTGAAGCCTGCTGTTTTGGGTCCACATGCGCTGTGATCATGTGTAAGGCCACTTCTATACCCCAAACCTTCTTGGTTTTATGCCTTCAGCTAAATTCTCCTTTCCACACTCCAAGGACCACAGGATCATCAGATTTGGGAATAGAAAAAACCTAATAAGGTGTTTTTCAAACTGAGTTGCAGCCTCTCAGAGAGATGGAAAATCAGTTTAAGTAGGTTGCAGCCAGTATTTTAAAAAATCAAACAGAATAGAAAATAACATTGTAAGTATTGTTTGGTGAAACTTTTGCCTTAGTTGTGTATATGAGTATTGTGGATTGTGATGTAAGATGTGTTTATTGCTGTTCTTCATGGTTTAAAACAATCTGAAGGTCTCTGAGTTAAGCCAATTATCCATTATTTTAGATGGGAGGAAACTGAAGCCCAAAGAGGTTATATTAATCGTTGGAGGTGACACAGCCAGTTTGTGGTAAAGCAAGGCCATTGCTGGATATTTTGGCTTCTACACAAGTGTTCCTCCCAATGAATGAATGTATTGTATGGTCTCAAATATTTGGAAATCTATTTTTTTTTCCTGTCCCAGGTTGAGAACTTCAAATCATAGGTAAAACTGATCTTTGGATCAGCAACACCTTTACCTTCTGATAAAATCAGTTTTCTTTCTTTTCTTCCCTTTTCTCATACAACTTCTCTGCCATCCAAATGCCTTAATATTGCTGTCTTTTGCACCCTAGATGGCAGTAACAGCTTAGATGTAAAGTCAATATCTTTAGATGTCAATGACTGCGTTCTCTCCAGCATCTCTCCTTTTATTCCTCCTTGGGAATCCATCATCAGACTTCTCAGGACTCAATATTTCTCTCTCAACTCTACTCAATCTAGGGCACATCCCTTAAGAAAAATACAAATCATCCAGGAAGGTATGTTGGGAACAAAAGAAAGGGAATCCTTTATATTTCCAGAACAATATAATGGATCTGGGAGGTCTATAGGCCCTGAGGAACAAGCAGAAAAGAGCTATGCAGGTGCCTCTACAGGGCTTGGTGCTGTGAATAAGCAATTAGATTTCATGAGAAACCAGCCTGGAAATTAGAAAGCTCAGGGCAATAGGGGGATGTGAAACCATACACTATCAGCCTAAGTAGGCACAATCACCTCCTTTAAGATGTGAGAGAAGGCTGAGGCACAGGACTGAGGCTTTCCCAAAGGTCACAGAGCTAGTAGGAGATTAATAGAGCCAGAACCCTGCTATCTCCTTTGGCATCCTTTGACAGCTCTGGGCAGCCTCCTCAAGTGCCACTCAGAATTAGAATAACTTAGAAAACTTTTTTCCCCTTAGAATAAAGCACACCAACTTTCAAAGACTAAGTAAAAACAAATAAAACAAACAAACTTTACCTTTAGAATTTTATGCTGATGCCTACTTAAAGGGTTATTAAATTTTTTTAGTTTATAAAATTTTTCATCAACTTTATTTCAAAATCTGATTTTGAAATAAAATCATACTTTGGTCGCAATTAGAAATCATGTTTGAATGAGTTGCCTCAGGAGACTATGGATGCTCAGAACATTGCTGGAATTGTCTTTAACAACAGTTTATGGGAGTAGAGGATGTTATTTACTTGTAAAAGTAATACATTCTTACCATAAAAATTTTAACAGCATAGACCAGGCTCCCTTTGTTCATCTCCTCCCATCTTGGCTCCTCCCCAGAAGAAGCCATCAGTTTGCTGTGGGTCCTTCCTGACCTTTCTCTACAGCATCAGATTGTAACTTGGACAACACTATTTTTACTAATTGAGTCACCCTTGGCTTTGCACCAAAATTGTATCATTTAGCTTGATCAGCCACCTCATTCATAAGATTGAACTCTAAATGGATTTTGGCTGGTACCAAAAATCAATCTCACCCTCAGAAAACATATAAGAAAAAAGAAGACTTGCCATTATTGAGGACTTAAAAAATAATTTCCCTTGAAAGTTTTCCAAAAAATGACCTGCAAGCTCTGAAGGTAATTTCAAAACTGCTATGAGCAATGACTACATAAATAGAAGAATTATTTGAGCTACTCACATTGCTTTAAAGACAAATCTTGTCTATTAAAAAGGTCTATCTACTATCTGCTATGTAACAGCTGTGGCCTAGCATCCTTATTCATTTTTTTTTGCCAGCAATCTGGCCTTCTGTTTCTCTTACATGAAGATGTTAAAATTATCAATCTTCTAATGCCGAAAGGCAAAACATTTTAAATGACCGGTCTGGCAGGCTGGTTATGTGAACACCCTCACTCATTCCAAGAGAGAAACAGCACAGCTGATGGTAGGAAACCTGCATTTGGAGTATACAGTAGGCACTGACCGGTTCTTGCAGTCTCTTCAACATGTGAAAATTCAGTTTCAGTAGCTCATGAAATAATAGAGAATTGTTATTAAACAAAGTTGGCAACAAATACCCCTGGTCTTATGGTGCAGCAAGAATCTGCCTTGTTCACAGGGAAACTGTCTCCTGCCATCTTTCATCCCAGTCTTATGCTAATCGAAGCCTGTGGCTCTCTTCTCTTTAGTCTGAAGTATCAGAGATGTGCCTATTATAACTGCATTGTCAAACCCTTTAGTTCACTTTTTTGTACCTCATTGAATGAAAATAGTTCATTTCTATCATTTTAGAACTGCTTTTCTAAATACAGACTGAAGTAGGTAGAAATGAAAAAAGGCAGGTAAGTACACAGCCATCTAGCACTTTATTCACAATGTGGTGACTCCCCATCTCTGTGTGCCCTTCACTGGATCTCAGAACACAGCCTGTGGGCTTCTCAAGCACGGTGAACTCCGAGCCCAGTATGGTGTGTTTCTGAGCTGCTTCTCAGAGGTGATCAGAAATGTCACTCTGTTCTCAAGGTCAACAGAGTGGTGCCCACAGCCAGCTCTGCCCACAGACTCTAGCCCCATAGAGGAGAGGCCTGCCCCAGGGAGATGACTAGACAGCAAGGGCCAAGAATGAGCATATTGGGAATGCTGCTCATTCCCAATGCTGTACTCTGTTGGCCCAGACACACTTGATTCAACTCCTCATCTTGTATGAATGAGCTTTACTTCCACAAGGAAGTCATCTCCCATTTTTCTGGAAACCAGTGGCCCTCCTGGTCTATCTTTTGTTTTCATCCTTATGGTAGAGGCATGAGTTCTCAAAAAAAAAAACAACTTACATAGAAAGATGAGACCACAGCCAAAAGGTGGGCACTGGTCCATCTTGAGTGGCAGATGCTTTGCAGTCTCAGCCTGGGGGTGCCAGGCAAGAGTAGAGACTGGTATGGCCTGATATGCTGACTTTTCAAGAAAAGATATAAATTCTAATTTTTATGTGACATCTTCTCATTTTTATAAGTTCAATTAAGTTTTGTCAAACACCTTGTAGGGCAAACCATGCATACTGGCCACACGACAAGCAAAGGCTGCTGCTTCTGCAGGGAGGATCTCAAGGTATAGACTTCTCCCATACCAGGGCACTTTGAATCCAAAGAACCCAAGTTTCTACACCAATACAGCTGGCAGTTACAGTCTTTACTCTCTTTCCTTACAGCGGGGGTACAAAACAAATGACTCCCTTTCTTATATCCCCCCACCACATGAAGTTGTTGTAGCACAGGCTGCACTGAATGCCAGGCTGATGCTACTCTGTCTCCACAAGAAGGCCCAGGCACCCACATTTTCACAACTGATTTAATCCCTGTGGCATTTGGTAATGGCGAAAAGCCTGATGTGACTCCTTTTGTTATTTTTTTAATTAAAATTGCTGTTTTTATGGGTCAGAATGGCTGAATATCTACAATTTCATGTAGTTCAAACTAAGTAAAATGTTTCTGGCTCTGCTTTTCTTCAGTAAATAGTCAGTCACCTTGGCCTCACCCACTATCCACTGAGCCTTGGCTTGCTCAGGTGAGTTTAGCTGGCCCCGCCAGGCTGGGCTGCTGGCTGTCAGAAAAGGCTACTCAGGCCTCCTCCAGCTCTGGCAAGAAAGGCTCCAGTGGCTTGTCCGAACATCTTTCAGGGCTGTGTCTGGAATATTTATGCCCCTTTGTTGTTTTCTTATTACTTGGTGGTCTAAGATAATGAAAAAAAAAATCTAGATAGTCTCAAAGCTCTGAAATCACATAAACCAGGCTCTAAAAAATAAGCCACGGCTACTTCAGAAAGAACACATCTGAGTTTATATCACAAACCTTCATTGTTGTTTGTCATAATTTAAAGCATTTATTTTTTCTGTAATTTAATTTTCATTCAGAAATGACTGCTTCCACTTAATTCAGAGTCAGTACTGTCCCATCCCCTGGTCTCCCCAGACAAGTATCTCAGAGACACTGTAGTGATTAAGGCTGGCCAGCCTTAGCTGATACAAACTCCTTTTATTCATCCAATGGCCAGAAGGGAGCTGGCACAGAAAGTATGTGCTTCCAATAGGCATTGTTGGAACAAGCAAGGGAGGAAACCAGGGGAGATGGTACCACATGAGGAGGATGCAGTGTGATAAAGTCAGGGCTGGGGGCACTGCCCTCACTGGGAAGGTGCCTTTGACTGTACAAGGAAAACCTTGCAAAATCAGGGCAAGCCTGGCGCTTGGTGCAAGGGGGTAACTGATCTAACCAACCATTTCTCAGAAGTAGACTCTCTCTGGGAACCAGGGATATTAAGAACTATTAAGATCCTATCGTATTAATCTCAGTTTTGCTTTTTCCTTTTGGTTTATGTGGAATGTCCATTAGTGAGGAGAGGGGCACAGTAGTGAAGTTTACTCAACTCAATCTTAACATCTACATGTTCAGCAAATCTCCTTCTCAGAAACAAAACCCAACTATTGTACTTTACTTTTTCATCTTGACTATCAAGTCTTCCAGCAGAAATGTATAAAAATAAATTTAACCAACAGTATTAAACCAAATCACCTAGAAGCTGATAATGAGATGCCCAACCCTTCTCACAGCAGTCCAAAATAAATACACCTTTTACAAACATACTCGTGGAGACTGCACATGGTTCTAGAACTAATAGGCCAAAAGGACCCAGAAGTGAGTGAATACCAGCAATGCACAGGCTTACCCATGGTGAGGCCGGTAGTAGGAACCCACACCCGCAAGCTGCTAACTAGCTGGATGCTGCAGCCCCCACCCCTCAGGCTCTTGGGAAGGCAGAATTTAGATGCTGGCAAAGTGAAAGGCACTTCAGGAGTGCTCAGGTGTTCTCACAAAAGACATGAAACAACATGGACAGTAGCAATTGCAAATACATATCCATCTTCACCAGTCACCTTTCCCCTAAAAAGCACAAATTGACACGATGCCGTGGGAGCCCTGAAGGCCACCAACAACGTGCTCTGTCAGTAAGAGCAGGGCCTGCTCTACCACACCGTGACTGTCCAGCCATGCCTTTGCCCAGCTCCTTCTAAGCCGCTCAGGGAAGGAGGCTGCTTGGCATAGGTAGTCACTTTAGGATGCTGAGGGAGGGCCACCTGGAAGAGCAACTTCAAACTGCCCATGCTGAGTCTTCATGCCCTATCTTAAACCCCTTCTACAGTTTGCATTCACTTGCTATACAGCCCACCCCACATACACACATGGCCACTAAAGACCTCTGGCCTTCTCCAGTAAGACTGAGAAAACACCAATTAGCATTAGCCTAGTGGATGCTGCTGATAGAAGGGGTGGGCTAAGGGCAGAACATGGAAAGGACACATTGTATTGTTTCTTCATTATCTTGCTCAGTGCCTGGCTAATGTCCAGGGAATGACTGAACAAAGGAGGCCGAATTCGCTGGGGGAAACTTCCCAAGGCAGAGTCCCAGACTAGGACCTTCTGATCACACGAGTTCCCTGTGGACGGCCCAACACTTTCCACAGAGCTGCTGGGAAGTGCTCTCTTCACTCTGTGGAAGCCTCATAGCCAACACCATGAGAGATTAACTTATACTAAGCAAAATACCTCTGGGAAGGGTGGCATTCAGCACCTTGTAAGATTAGGGGTTCCCCATTTTGGCTCTACTGACATTTGAGGTCAGATCACTCTTTGTTGTGGGGGCTGCCCTGTGCACTGTAGGGCATTTAGAGCATCCCTGTAGCACCCCCTCCCCAAGTTGAGACACCAAGAATACGTTGAGAACCAAGAGTGTAAATGAATCAGATTACTCTCCCAGTACCGTATTAAGGGAAGTGAAATTTCTTAAAAGAAGTTCAAGAAAGAAGTAGGTAATTGGGAGGCAAGAAGCCTGGCTGGTGTGTGTGTGTGTGCGGGGGCGAGGCGGGGGGAGCACACTCCTGGGTAGGAGGAAGACTGCATGTGAATGTGTGGTTGCACCCACAGTGCTATCTAGATTTGTATCTGTGTCCAGGAGAGAACTTAAGTTTCTTCTTCACTCTCTCTCTTCCCTCTTTGGATCATAAACTAGGCTAATAGTCATAGTCATAAAATGGAACTACAGTCTGGGCCTGAGTTCTCTGTCACTGTCTAAAAAATACATCTTGAGTTTGTGAAACGTTGAACAGAGACCATTGCTAAGGTGTGCAATATCCACATTTCCATTTTCTCAAGAAGGAAAACCCAAGCATTGAGAAGAAACAGCAGCCATACTAGGTCACTCAAAGAAAAGAAAAAATAGTGTAATTGTAGCAATGGAATTAAACCCTATGCTGTGTTCAGCTTGCATCTTTATAACCCCCAGCTCAGAACTAGGACTGAGCTCTCAGGGGCAAAACTTTTAAGTGTTTATTAACAAAATCAGGCACACACAGTGATAAAGACTTCTGTGGACACAGTGACTAGCTATTGATGTTTTCACTTGCCATGTAGTGTGTAGCCCTGAAGGAACCTCCGCAAGTCACTTAATTACTTTCTAGATTTTATGAAAGGGCAGATCTGCTGTCTAGCAGCCCCTGGAGCAGAGTGGACACAGGTAAACTGCTGCCCCTGAACGGGGACTTCACAGGGACTCACTTCCAAATGATAGAGAAGATACATTCCAAGTAAAAACACACTGAAATTTTCATTTTTCTGCCTTTGTAAAATTGTCTTCCTGCTGCCCCTCTTTGCTGGTAAGGGCATGATTGTGTATATGTCCATTCTATCACCTGACTGTGCAGGGAGTTCCCATTCTGGGGGTGGAGGCCAGTGAGTAGGTGCTAAGACAACAA
>NW_006434367.1:526048-529958 GCF_000325575.1 Pteropus alecto
GTCGGCACTGAGGAGTAGAAAAAGGAGCCACCTCACCTATGCAAGGCGAGTCAGGTGGAAGAAAGATGACCCCTAAAGCAGATCTCAGGGGAAGGCATAGTGGGTATGGCCCAGGCCAGGCACTGGAGTTGCATGGGTACTACAACTCCCAAAGTGCTTGATGGGAAACTTGGGCAAATTCATGGCAAGTACTCCTGGAAACTTGAGAGATGTCTATTGATGATGACAATGTGAGTGGACAGTTTTACCTATTTCTCCCCAACACTGGGAGTTGGCATTTATAGTCTTTGCATTAAGGCTCAGGCAAAGCAATGATGGCCAATCCTTTTGCAGTTCTGAAACTACTGCTATGACAAGATTTTCTCTCTTTAAATTCAGGAGAATTAATTACATGGATTTTGTATTCAGAACTTTAGAAGAATTAGTTTTATTTTCCTTCAGGTAACAGAGCTGTCCTCATACAACACTGAGGATTCCACAGGCAATAAGACACCAGTGTCCAGTGAGTCTGGGCCCCACAGGTACCAGACTTCTGGGGTGACAGAGTATCCACAGGGAAACCATCATGATATGAAGAAAGCTATATTAACAGGGCTGGAAGGGGCTCATGGACCCAACAATAGGGGAGACAAAGAAAGAGAACAACAGAGAATGAGAGAAAGCAGAAGGGAGAAAAGGGTTCTTTCCTTAGGCCTGATCCTGGTAGCTGCTATGACATCCTGTTTCATCTCTGTGTGTCTGAGGGGTGGCACAAAAAAATCCCATCCCTTCCCTCTCCCTCTGCATGCCATGGACACAGAACACTCAGCCAACCTCAGTTCCACCCATAGGGACATCAGAGCCAATGGCTCACTGAGCAACTCTGCAGCCCCCATGAAGCATGACTCTGACATCTCGAGAGGTCCCAGAGGCTGCACCATACCTGCCAGGATGGCTGTACCCCTATGCTCATGATGATCTCCCTAAGCCAGTTACTAGATAACCCTGGTCTTGACTTGCACTCTGAGGGTCTGAGTTTCCTGTGCGGGTTCTGCCTCTTTTGCCCACCACCAAACCCAAGAATTTATAAGTGCCTAAATTCACCATTCCCAAGCCTTTCACTAAAAGCCCCTAGAATCATAGACTGTAAATCCAGCTCAGAACAGAAAGTTCCAGTGGCCCTTGGTCTACCAGGTACAGATCAAAGAACAGTTTAGCTGAATATCAATGCTTTATTTTCTAGAGGAGGAGAGTGATTCTGAGCGAGTAGTTGGAAACCTTAAACAATCTGAAGAGCCTTACTATGGGCTGGTCTGTGAGCCCCCTACATAACCTAGCCTGCACTGATAACCCTGAGAAGGCCCTGAAACCTTGCTGTCTCACCTCTGCCCCTCTGGATCATCCATGCCCTCAGCACTGAGGAACCCCTTCGCTGTCTTATGAATGCAGGAAGTGAGCACAAGTGCATTGTCGACCACTGGAACACCTCCCAGACCACACTCTTAAGAACAGGTCTCTACATCACAGCATGGATGGCTCTCATAAGTGTAATGTGAGTGGAAGAAGGCAGACACCAAAGAGCACCTACTGCACAATTTCTATTGTTATAAAGTCCAAAAGCAGGTGAAACTAATCTGTGCTGATAGCTATCTGGACAGAGGTGACCTTGTGTGGGGCATGCCTGGAAGCGGGGCCTGTATGTCTCTGGGGGCTGGTTCTGTCTCTTTCCTGAGCAAGTGCTGGTTGCACAGGTGTGCTCCATTTGTGAGAACTCGCTGAGCTAAATATTCATGATGTACGTGCTTTTCTGTAAGTATGTTAACCCTTAGAGGAGAGTTTTCAATATCTCTAATTGCAGTGGGATGTCCTGCTTTATGACCGCACTTTTGGAGCCCGAAACAGAGGCCTGAGAAACACCTTAGGGGCCAGGCCCACACTTACCGGCTGCAGCCTGTCCTCCTGCCTCCTGCTATGACTTGGGCGGTTGATGAAAGACCTCGTGGACACTTTGTAGTGATTCAGCAGGCAGACAATAACCACGACCATCACTGTAATCACCACAATGATGATGATGATCTGGGCAAACTCCAGCTCCGCTGCGATGGAAGAGGAAACCATGTTAACCACATGCCCCCTTCACCATCACCCACCCAGTTCTCCGGACTCCATTTTTTTGAAGTGCTCTGACAACCACCAGACATTGAAGGCCTCTTACTTGAATCTGGTCCTCACAAGGACCTTATGAGAAAGAAGCTATTTCTCTCCAGGCCTGCTGCAAGACTGAAATTCTAATAACATTCACATAAAGGAAGGCTCAGGCATGAGACTCTTTCCAACAGACTTCTAGTGCTCAGAATAACCTTGGTGCTCAGACAAACCTTGCCTTTGCAATTTTATAATCAGAAGAGCCTTAGAAAAATGTATTCCATTGGCCCTATAAGACTTCTAGAGGTGCTGTGCTGTAACTGACCAGTCCATGAAACTCAAAGACCAGTCCATTGTGCATGCCACAGGCTGGGTGCCACACAGGCTGCTCCTTCTCGCTGGGCAGGCAGGTCCTTGAGGGCCAACTCTTGAGGTATGAAAGGCTCAATGTTCATCATCACCTATACTTGTTCCTGCCAAATGACATCCTCCTTCCTCCCGCCCCTAGGGGAGTTAAGAAAGTCTCTCAAAATCAAAGCTGCTTCTCCTGATGTAATCTTTCTAGGAAAGTTAAAACCATCTTATGGTTGAGTCAAGTTTCCCAAAGCACATCTGCACAGGATCCACATAGTACACTGAAAGGAAAATATATGTTGATAAAAAGCTCCAATCTCCTTTCCTCAAAGGCTCTGACTTTAGAAGTAATTTAGAAAACATATCTCTACTGTCTCCAACCCTGTGGGCACCATATTTTATGAGCAGTCATCACTGGGTTTCTGATACCACCATTACAAAAGATTTTCTAAATTCCATTAGCACATGCTTCACACATGAGTACAGTGCCATAAAGCTACTTCTAAAATAACAGCACATTGAGTTGGCAATTAGAGAGTTAGGTGATTTAAGTCCTTCAGAGGCTCAACGCTCAAGGTCAGCCCTAGAATCCAAACTTTTTGCTTTCTGTTTTCCAGCTCATGGCTCTGCTGAGTGTTGTCTACCTGTTTTCCTCTGAGTCTCGCACGCACAAAAAGGAAGTGACTGTCTGTGCAGTGGAATCAATTTCAAGAATGAGAGACTCGGGAAGATGGTAAGGAAGATAGTGTACAACTTTGTTGTAAGGTGGGGAGGTGTGGGGTACAATGACAAGCAAGAGAAAGAGGGGAGAGCTCTGTCAATTGTGCTACTGCCTTGAACTAGCAACACACACACTCACACATACATATACATGTGCACATAGAGACACACAAATACACACACATGCATACATGCACACAAACACATGTGTGAATACACCCATGCACACATACACATACATGCATACAAACACACATGCATGAATACACATACACACAAGGCATGTACACATACACATACACATGCACACACATGCACACACTCTTGCTGCAGCAGGACTCAGGCCACTGGCCAGTGGGGAAGCATCATCTCTCAGCATATGGGCTCACACCTGGGATGATGCAAAAGGAGACTGGAGAGTATCCTACCCCCAATATCTGCAGCTGTGTGCCTCCACCATCCACACTCGGGGAATAGAGGCGCAGGGGCTGGCATGGGAGTAGATGGAGGGTCTCCCTGAATCCCACCATGTCCTGTCCTGTAGCACTGTTCTCCACTTCTGCCCTCAGGCCCCACATACTCAAGGGATAAAGATTTACATAGTGCCTTCTGGACTGTGTTGGGTTGCACTTGACAATGGGCCTGTAGCGGGGCTGGCCCAGAGGTGCACCTTAGAGAATAGAGAGATGAGTGTGAAGGAACTGAACTGCTG
>NW_006434367.1:530001-534102 GCF_000325575.1 Pteropus alecto
GGCCAAGTAGGTTTGCCGGGTGCACTCCTAGCTGCCAGTAAAAGGGCAGATCCCAGTGGGTATGCTGACTGAAGCAGCTCAGGAGGCAATGCTCCAAGTGGATCTAGAGGCTGGCTGTCAGCAAGACCCAGGTGTTGGGCTCCCCATCCCATCCTTCATAGTGTCATTGCTCTGGACATCCCCAGGGTCTAATGGATGATTTGCAAGGCCTCCAGGGGGCCTGGGTACCCAGTTCAGACCCAGGGGCTTGAGAATCTACTTCTTGTGGGAAGGGAGCCCCTAGGGAGCCATCAAATTTATGTACACTCAAACCTCTCCCAGGGATTATCAGAAATCTTCACCATAGAGACTTCTGGAAAACACTGAAATTGCTTGCAATCACAGGGAACAGGCTGGGGACCTTTGTCTTTGGGGTACAGATATAAATGTGATCTAATTTATCCTCACAGGCTGTGGGATGTGTAGCATGCTTGTTAACCCAGAAACACTGTCTTCATGACTGCCTTTGCCCATAACTTTTCCATGTCCAGGGTACCCTGTGTCTTTTGGTGCCCATGTCACATGATGCCTGTGTGAAGCCTCCCTGGCCATGCAGTTGGATCCCTTACTTCATCACTTATGACACAAGATGTGACTGTACTTTTTCAGTCTGTTTCTCACATGAAACTGTGCTCAGAAACCTACTTCTAATTTGTATTTCTGGTGTCAGGCACAAGGCTGTGCCTAGTTAAGTAGCTTTATCATTAAGAGGCAAATCAATAATGACTTTGGAGCACACATGCTGAGGCCAAGGGAGGGTTCTGAGATGCACAGCTCTACCTGCACAGGTGTGCTCACTGTTAGGACAGCTACTGCTGACAGGACTGAGGCCTACCTTGGCTAGAGAACACAAGAAATGCCACTCAGTGAATCTGTGAGGAGCTGTGCAGAGAAGTGACCTAAGCAGAGAGTTATTTCTGCTTAGTCAAATGTGGCCCATGCAACATGAAGACTAAACCCAAAATAATGCCTTGTTTTACCAACCTTTAGTTTTACTTTGTGGATAAACAGCAGAGTGTTCGTAAATTGGCTTTCAGATTAAATTATGCCCTGGAATTGACAAATGTTTTTGTTTCTCAAAAAACTTCATTGCTTTATGGCCATGAAGAGAGAGGAAAGTGATGATTACAGTGAAGGGTTCTGCATGAAGTATCCATGGGTTAATTCTTTACTTGGAGAATGTCTTTCTAGGTCATCTTTTCCTGAATATGGAAAGCTATGCAGATAACCATTTATAGCAAAGTAATTCAATTATATTTTTATAATTCTATGGAAATATTTGGGTATTTTGTGTTTCATTTGAAAAATATTTTTATTATAAAAATGAAGACCTTTAAAATTTAAACAATATAAATGGAAATTAGTTATAATGTAAAGGCTCCCTTTACATTATACCTAATGGCGTGCAGCACTCCCTGACTTTCTACCTATCCCAATGCCATTCTGGGGTTGGGGAGCACTGTTGACCCATTGCGTGTATCTGTGCATTTGTCTACTGAACAAAAGCTTTCCTCTTTTTTAATGAATGGAATCATTGTACAAATATATTGTTCTTTTTTTTTCATTTAATATGTCACAGACATCTTTAAACGAGTATAAGAACCATCCTCACTCTTTATGGTGGCTTATCTAGTCGAGAAGACAGATATACTGGAACTTACATTCTCCAAGTGATAGTTGTTTAGGTGTTTTTTTTTTCTTTTTTCTATTATGACCAAAAGACTGTGTGTGTGTGTGTGTGTGTGTGTGTGTGTGTGTGTGTGTGCGTGCGTGAGTGTTAATGTGTAATCATACATTCTAAGTATTACACATTGACCCACATTTGTAAGTATCCCTATAGGAAAGATGCCTAAAACTGAAATTTCTGAGTCAAAGACATATCCTTTTAGATGCTGGTGGCTACTGAGACCTTGCCTTATGAAAAGGTTCGTGCCAAGGAGCAGGCCTGCTACCTCACACCTCTGTTAACTAGGCAGTCACCATTTTCCTTTGTACTAATCTGATAGGCAAAAATTTGTATCTCATTTTAATTTGTATTTCCCTAATTACTAGTAATGTTAGATCTTTCTCTATGGTTATTGGCAATTTGTAGTTTTATTTTTCATAATCATATTTGTTTATCTGTAGTTTTCTCATTTATTTCATTCTCATTTATTTGTAAACAATCTTTACAAATTATGGCTATAAATCTTTATTATATGTATTGCATATATTTTCTCCTAGTCTTCACTTCTTTAAAATTTGCTGTGAGTTTCCTCTATAGAAAATATAAATTGTTGTGTCATCAAACACTGCCTTTTTCCTTTATGGCTTCTAAGCTTCCTGTTTGATTAGGCAGGGCTTCTCTGATATTCTAAAAACATTTTTCTTCTAAGATTATTTTAGTTTGTATTTTTATGATAAGATCTTTATTCACTCTGGATTTGATTTGTTTTGGTCAGTAGATGATAGAACATTTTATATTGCATGAAAGGTATGATTCTTCTGATCTAATATATTAGAAAGTTCACTGAAAGCAAGAGTAAAGAAGATCTCAATTGTGGAAACAGTGTATGGAATCCCCGCCATCTTTCTTTTAAAGGGGACTACTTGCTGTTAGGCTGTGCTTGCCAGCTTTCTTGTCAAAATGTCATGTCTACTGGGCCCTGCCCTAACCTTGCTGAGGTGCTGGCACCTGGAGGCCCACCCTTCCCCTAACATGTCCAAACTTGCTTCACTTCTTTCCTTGGCCTCACCCTCCTGGCTTGCTTAGACCAGCAGCTCTCAAGAGTTTTGGTCTCAGGACCCCTCTTTACTCTTAAAAGTTACTGATTACCCACAAAGAGCTTTGTATAATAACATCTATCAATATCTACCATACTTGAAGTTAAAACTAAAAATTTTAAATATTTATTCGTTAAAAATAAACTCATTACATGTTAACATACACAACACTTAATAAAAATAATTATATTCAAAAAATTAGTCATGAAAGTGGCATTTCTTTACACTTCTGTACCTCTCTTTAATATCTGTCTTAATAGAAGACAGCTGGATTCTCCTGCCTGCTTTACTCTCAGTCTGTTGCAACATGTGGCTTTGGTTGAGGTATATGAAGATATGGCCTCACTGATGGCCTTTGAGGGTCTTGGGGACCCCCAGAGATCCTCGGCCATACTTGGAGAACTGGTAGTCTAGATCTACTACTGACAGCACGCACTCTAGTACAAATACCAACAGCCCCTGGATTTCTTGGGGATGTTCAAGATGCCAGGGTGTGAGATATGATTGGAGTCGCTCCATGGCCATTGTCCTAAGTGTTCATGCGTGAGTACACCACAGCAAATGTGTCTATGGCACACAGGACACATAGTGACCCTGGTGGTTCATGGGCATTCAAAGTGTGAAACTTGCCTAGGGCTGGGCGAGGGCACAGACTGGCAGGAATTGGGTCCCCAAGGCAGCACTCTCTAAGACAAGCAGCCAAGGAGTGATGCCCAGCTGACCATCCTGGGTAACAGAAACTCCATCAGAGTCTGAGCTCCTATAGCTCTCGGGCCAGTGCGAGAGGCAGCTATTCCTGCAGGGACTGGCCCAGGTCGCAAAGGCCACTGTCCTAACAATCAAGTCCTAATCATGCAAAGGAGCAACAGCAAGTGCAGCAGCAGCAATTCAGCCTCTGGCTGCATGTCAGGGTCCCCTATGATGCTTCTTGAAGCCCCCAATATTAGGGAGTCATGAGACACTGTGGACATCCTGGGAGTGAAGCCGCATTAGAGCTGTGTGGCCCCCTTCGCTTTGAACTCTGGGCAAAAGCAGTATGAAAACAGACTGCTTTCTTGAACATTAACAACTGGAAAATGTGAAGCTTTTACTCTCTTTGGTGCTAAAAATACTCCCCCAAGAGGGGTCCAGATGATTCTCAGAGTGAAAATTCGAGTAAACAGAAAGAGGGTTCTAATAAATAAGCATGATGACTTCTGAACCCTGGAGTCCTATGCTACCAATAAATCTCTCTCTTCAAGACCTTATTCAAGCTCACAAGGGGATATGTGAAAAACCCCCATACCTGTCCTCCCACAC
>NW_006434367.1:534184-540445 GCF_000325575.1 Pteropus alecto
ATCGCAAATGGCAAATTGAGTAAAGACCGTACCACAATAGGATACCAGCAGCCCGAATGGTAGATGTAAACCCACAAACCAAGCTACCCACTCCTCCCCCTCTTCTCTGTTCATACATTTTGTAATAACTGTGATAGGTAACTCCCATCTCTTTCTTCGCCATTCCTGAACCCTCTCCTAAATTCCCCACCTACACATGGAGACTGCTCAGAGGCAGTTAGGGCTCCCAAAGTGTTTTGTTAGTCCCCTGATATGACTCTGTTGCCAATGGACTGATTTTACATCTCAAGAAAATAACTTTTCACAGGAAAAGTAAAAGAAACAATATATTTTTTAAAAAAACAAACAACCAGCAACATCTGTATTTCCACTTTTGAATGTGAATATCTGATAAAATTCAGCACACCTGTTCTTCAAAGTATCCAGTTTCAAGATTCCTGTGTTCCTGATCTCAACCACAGATATTTTCAGGATTTCTGGGGACCTCACCCAGCAATTCCCTGTACTGCACAGACAGGGCTCAGGCAGGCCACTTCTTGCTGAAACCACCATCCTTTCAAGGTAGCAGTTCCTGGACATGTTTCCCAGGCATACACACATATGCCTCCCACCTTAGATCTTCAGTCGTTTCTCTCAATGTGCTCCAAGCTCCAGAGGCCCAGGGTGCAAGGCCTCTCACTCACTCCATAGGGAACACTTTTGATAGGGCCCGAAGAGGCATATTCTTCAGACAGATGCATGCATGCTACTTTTCCTGAGAATCCAGGTGTCACACAACTCTACAGAGCAGCAGTCCATGCACAAAAAGTGAGAAAGATGCCAGCTGAATCCAGGGACTACACTTGAGCCTTGCTGCTCCTTCCTTGTCCTGGTCTGCTTATGTCTGGTCCTACAAGAGATTGTCTATTTTCATGTCGTAGAGGAGAGGTTATGTGCAATAGTGCATAGAACTTAGGGTACATAGAAAGGAAAAATATCGGTGACTTGGGTTTTAGGTAATGGGATGGGAAGGGAAGGCAAAGAGGAGAATGAATTCTGGAAGAATAAAACATAAAAAAAACCCTATAAGAATGGTAGAGTTCTGAGAAAATAACAGGGATACTTTAGGGTTCCCATGATTTCATGTGCCCAGTAGGGATTCTAAACACAGCCCATTAGTCAGTTTTCTTTGATTTCACTAACTACTGATGTTAGTAAAAGAATGCCAAAATGCAGGCCACATGAGGAAAGAATTTTAGGTCAAAGTCAAATTTTCACACCCTCCATCCTCTCATGGAGCTGTAGTTCATGATGTTATAATGGATGAGTCAGTGCATTCCAAAAATTTGAAGTTTTAGAATGAATCTAGTCTAAAATTTATAGGAAAGCATCACAGCACCTTATTTTATTACTGTAAAACAGTAATACAGTTTTACAGTAAAACGGTGACAGTGATGATAGTGATGATGGTAACTCTGTACTTTTATAGAAACGTCTCTAAGAAATTCCAAGCTATGCAGTAGAGAATTACAGAAACAGAAGAAATTATGTGAGGTCTGTTGGTCTATTCCCTGGTTCAGTGAGGAGCTGAACTGACTCATACTATAGGCATGAGAGTCTGTATTATTTTTAAAGAACTCTGGAGAAATGTGGTTCTTCCACCTTAGGTTCCTAATATAATCCTCATCTCTATTTGTGGTATGGTTAACACCATCTTCCATTTGGTTTTTTCTCCATTAATATAACATCCTTCACAGAACTCCTATTTTTTAAATGTCTAATTATTTTTAAGTTCCAGATATGTAATTTATGTCCCTTCAGACTCTATAATGGGGATCGGGGAGGTTCTGGTCTTCTCATTAGCCTCTCCTTTCACCAGAAAGAAAACACTTGGGCAGAATTCAAAAAAGCTGTCATGCAGAATACTGTGACATCACTGAAAGGGCTGAATGCTTTTCACAAATCCCTGCACATCACCCTGAATGGTTCCTCTCCCACCCTAACCAATGGCAGCACTTCCACCTTACCCCCCACCCCCAAGTGCTAGAATCTACTAGAAACATGGGGACCACACCTAGCTGCCACTGTTAGTTTACCCTCCAGGAAGCCCCTCTCTCCTAGCAAGCTCTCCTAGGTTCTGACATGGCTCAGGCACAGTGAACACGTGTTTGCATTTCCTTCCTCTCTGTCTTCCTAGGCAGAGATGGGTGTGGTGAGAACATGAAAGCTTCCAGTGTCTTACTCTTTATTTATGGCTCTGTGACACTTTTAAAGTGCTGAACGTCCCTAAAGGCTGGTATATTCTTTTCCAAACCCTATTGACTGGGTGGTGGGGACAGGAAGATGGGTGGGGCAGGAGTTGGAGTCTACATTGACTGTAATTGCTTCAAGTTTATGAATTATCAGTATAAAAATATTCTTGACGACTTTAATGGTTGAATGAAAATTCACATTCATTAAACACTATGGTTGGGGGGTGGGGATTTTAGCCTGTGTGATAGGAATAACTTCACAGCTTAAAGTTCAGAAGGCTATAATCATGATTATATATTTTGAACTTCCTTTTCCTTGGGATGGTTTGGCTACTCTGATCTATACTACAACAAGCAGAACAATAGAAGAGGAAAAGAGGCACTCAGATTTGGAATACCTGGATTTGGTGTCATTTCTAGCTTTATTTTCCTTTAAAAGCTCTTTCCTAACCCTTTGCTAACAGGCTCACTACTGTTGGGGGGCTCCTTTGAGTGCATTTGAACCCTGTCACAGCATTATCACTGTCTTATTAGTGCCCATTTTCTGGTATTCTTCCCTCATGGAGTAAGCCCTGGGATAGTATCTCGTTCTTCTGAAGTATCCTCACCAGGTAGCATATGTCTGGCATTATAAACTGATGAAGAAATCCCTGGAAGGGAGGGGCCTCAAAATTGTCTGATCTGCTTGGAATAGTGTCTAGCACAGAACCATATTCCACCAAACATTTATTAATGACTTCAGTGGTGAAGTTTTGCTAAAGGTTTTCATATTGTGTAACAATTATTCAACTATTACTACTCTAGGCAGGATAAACTGTCACTGGCAAGAGCATCAAGGTTGCTGCAAGTTACCTGTTTATAGAGTCCTATTTATATTGATATATTTACATAAAATGTTTTGCATGATAATAAAAGTAGGAGATGATACCTATGATCTGCAGGAGGAGAGATAGAAGCAGAGCACAATCAAGTGGCACAGGGCCCTCCGAAGGCAAGGTGTGGCCAAGGCACATCTGCTCGACTCCAGCCCAAGGCTAGGTGCCTTTGATGGCTCTGGAAAGCAGGTAGCAGTCAGCAACAATCAGATTGACTATGAATTCCCTAGAACACAGATACTGTGAGTCCATCCAGCTGGAATAACATTTTTTTTTAATTTACTAAGGTCCAAGCACTCATCCAATATAATTTTTCACCATGCATTTTAGAATCTAGAGTTTCGTGATCTCTTCAGAAAAAAATTTAGCTAAATATGTTACAAAGGTGATTGGCATAATTTTCTGAAAACATAGCAGAGGAGTAAGAGCAATTATGAACCTTTTAAAAGTCTATCCCTCTGTCATACTATGAATGAAAAAAAATGCATACATAAAACTATAATTTCCTCTATTAGATTCATTTAAAATCTACCCTCACCCCCATCTTCACATTTTAGGAAAGTGTATCAGAAAAAAATACAGCTGCACAAATAACCATCTTATTCACAGTAGTTTCTTAGCTAGCAGTCAGTCCGTCTGTCTTGCTTTCCTTGGCTCTCTTTGTCTCCCTCTCAGAGTCATAGTTCTCTTCCCTAATGTCTACTATTACTACACTGGTGACCTGAGAAACCACCCACATCCTGAGAAATACATCTTTTCTTTAAAATGCTGTTTTCAACAACTTGGAGTGAAACAAAAGTATCCTTGAGTCTAGCAGTAATAGAATTTCCAGGGCAGGTTTTAGCCTCGTGTACAGAACACTTGAAAAACCAAAACTCCAAAGCAACACATCTATGTATTTATGTATAACATCTTCAACACAAACAAAATGATTGCAGATGAGAGAAAAAAGGAAAAAACCTAAAATACATCTTTCTAAAGAGAGTCAAGCCCTGAAAGTATTTTCAGAGCTGACAGACCCTCTGAAGTAGATACAAACTTCTTGCTTTCTCACCTCTGTCCTCAGACTAAACTCCAAGAACAATTACAATAAACCCCAGAGAGCAGGTATCACCCACAGCTGGCCTTTGGAAGTATACCTTTTTTCAAGAACAGGTCTTTAAACTGGGCCTCCTTCAGTGTGCTGTTGTTCAGGTGGTCACTGGACATAATCGAGTCCTCTACAAGGCGGAGTCCAACTGTGACACAGACTCCCCCAGTTCAAAGCATCCCTTCAGCCTCAGGCAATCTCCTCTCCAAGCAGCTCAGAGCTCCAGTTATAGCTCCTGTAGGGTGTGAGTGAGTGAGTGAGTGAGTGTGTGTGTGTGTGTGTGTGTTTCTGTCTGTCTGTCTTTCTCTCTACTGTATCAGCAGGGCCCAGCCTAGGTGCTAGACTCAAATGCTATGACTCCAACTGCAGTCTGTGGCTACCAATTATCAACTGCCAGCCACAGAAATCAGGAGCTCTGCAGCGGGGAGCTGGTAGTATCACAGAACAGATAAGAAGTCCAGGGTCTGAAATCCTGAGAACAGCTCAACACTGTGTTTTATACAACAACATAGAGCAATGATCAGTCTGCATTTCTTGTGTTTAGCCTCACATGGGATATGTTACACACACAGATGAGTGGAACACAGCTAAACAGATCATCTTGTTCTTTTACGTTCAATAATCTTTTTAACAGACAAGGTGGAAAAGAGAAAATCTGCAAATCTCAACACAATATTTTTTCCCTTGATCTCTTCTAAAAGCTTTCAGAGTTGAAGAAATAAAGAGAGAGAGAGAGAGAGAGAGAGAGAGAGAGACAGAGGGAGAGGGAGAGGGAGAGGGGGAGGGGGGGGAGGAAAAGAGGAAAGAGAGGAGAGAGAGAGAGAGAGAGAGAGAGAGAGAGAGAGCGAGCGAGCGCGAGCGAGCTTACCTAGGCAGCATGTGCAAACAGGCAGGGATGCTTAGCTACTCATGCTTCTCTGCTGTGGATCCAGCTTTAAGATTGCATCCTGGCTTAGAGCGCTTATGGCATCCCTCATGCTAGAAGCCAGGCTGTGGGCTGTCCTCTGGGTCCTCCTCTCCCCTAAGTCTCCAAATGATGGGAGCAGCCTTCATGGCTCCTGCAGCTACGCTCTGTACTGGCAACTGGCAAAATCCTGACCACAGCACAGCAGGAAACACTCATAGTTTCTCTCCCTCCTGCTCTTTCTTCTCTCTCTCTCTCTCTCTCTCTCTCTACACATATATATAAATACACATACAGATACATATATATCAGTATTTTTATAAGAGAGTAACTCAAGCTTCTCTTTTAGAGTTCCTGGTACCAGAAATTCTTAACCCTCTCTCTCTCTCTCTCTCTCTCTCACTCCCTCCCTCCCTCCCTTTCCTCCACCTCTTTCTCTCTCTCTCCCTCCCTCATCATTATTTCTCGTTGCATGGTAGTATAAATACACCACAGAGAATTCTCTAAGTCAGGACTCTCAATCTTACTATACGGTTTTAGTTTACAAGGTTTAGACAAATTACAGAAAACAATCTCAGGTAATCAGAAAAGACAGTTCAAACAGAGACATATCTCATGAGGGTGCTTTTCCTGGTTCATTTTGTGTAAGCAGTTTGTTTCATATGTGAGTAAAACATCTCTGGTGCACTCTGATGCCCTGGGGCTGTGTAAAGAGACGTAAGAGAAGGCTGTGTGTCTGTTGCAGCACTTTCCAGAAAAAATAATAGTGTGGCCTTAGTGAAAGGGGCAGTGTGCCATGGTAATATCGCTCTGCTCTGTGCCCAGAATAGCCTTTGTTTTTCCTTACTTAGGGTAAATAGCAATGTCATGTGGGCCATAACAATAGTTTTGGCTGTAAGAAGAGTTGTCAAAGCAAAACTAAACTCTGTTGGTTACTACCAGCATTAGAAACAAGGATAGTTACGTCAGCAGCTGGTCCCTGCTGTCTGCCCCAGCATGTCACCTAGGGCCAAGAACAGTGTCTAGGCTTGATGTCACCTCTAGGTTTGCAGGTTGGCCAGAAGACAGTACTATCTCGTGTTCTAATTACTGGGGTAGGGAAGAAACAAAAGAATCATCAAGAAGATTTTTTCAGAGATTCCGTGTGAATAAAAGAAATAA